>NW_027047104.1:0-17387 GCF_025399875.1 Dalotia coriaria
GCTCAAAAAGTGCTGTTTTTTCTAAAATAACATTTTTTAAGCATTTTTTGATCGTTGAAATGGGTCAAAAAAGACGCCCAAAATTAATAAAAACGAATAATAAAAAAATTTTGTCGTTTTTTTTCTGTTTTCGCGTTAAAACGCAATTAAAAAACAAAACATGTTGTTTTTTCTAAAAAAACTTTTTTTTAAACATTTTTAGATCCTTTGAAATTTGTTCAAATAGAAAACTATATTAATAAAAAACGAATAATAAAAATTCGTCGTTTTATGCTTTTTTTTACGCGTTAAAAAAGCGTTAAAAACTCAAAACGTCTTTTTTCTAAAATAATAAAATTTTTAAGCATTTTTGGGGGCCCTTGAAATCGTTCAAATAGACCCAAAATTAATAAAAAAAAGAAAAAAAATTCGTCGTTTTTTTTGCTGTTTTACCCTTAAAAAGCAGATTAAAACTCAAAAAAATGCTGTTTTGCCCCAAAAAAAGCATTTTCAAGCCCTTTTAGATCGTTGAAATCGTTTTAAAAAAAAACAATATTAATAAAAAAAGAATAATAAAAATTTGTCGTTTTTTTTGCTGTTTTACGCCGTTAAAAAAAAGGGGTTAAAAAAATCAAAAAGTGCTGTTTTGCTTAAAAAACCCTTTTCGAGCATTTTAGACCGTTGAAATCGTTTCCAAAAAAGAAGCAATATTAATAAAAACAATGATTTAAAAATTTGTCGTTTTATGCTTTTTTTTACGCTTTAAAACCCGGATAAAAACCCAAAAAGTGCTGTTTTGCTAAAATAAAACGGGATTTTTGATCGTTGAAATCGTTCAAATGGACGCAATATTAATAAAAAAGAATAATAAAAATTTCGTCGTTTTTTTGCTGTTTTCGCGTTAAACCCCAGATTAAAGCTCAAAACGTGCTGTTTTTTCTTTTGAATAAGCTTTTTTTTAAAATATTTTTGAAACGTTGGGAAAAACCCTTCAAATAAAAAATATTAATTTAAAAAGAAAAATTAAAAAAAACGTTTTTTACTGTTTTCCCTTAAAACCCGATTAAACTCAAAAAGTGCTGTTTTTTCTAAAATAAACATTTTCAAGCATTTTAGATCGTTAAATCGTTCAAATAGAAACAATATTAATAAAAACGAATAATAAAAAATTTTGTCGTTTTTTTGCTGTTTTACGCCGTTAAAACGCAGATTAAAAACTCAAAACGTGCTGTTTGCTAAAATAAACATTTTCAAATTTTTTGTCGTTGGGGAAAACGTTCAAATTTGAAACAATATTTAAAAAAGAATAATAAAAATTCGTCGTTTTTTTGCTTTTTTTTCGGGTTTAAAAAGAAGATTAAAATAAAAAATGTCTTTGCTTTAAAAAAGCATTTTCAAGCATTTTGAAAGGTTTTAAAACGTTCAAATAAACAATATTAATAAAAAAGAATAATAAAATTCGTCTTTTTGCTGTTTACGCGTTAAAAAGCAGATTAAAACTCAAAAAGTGCTGTTTTTTCTAAAAAAAAGCATTTTCCAAAACATTTTTTGATCCCTTGGGGAAAACGTTCAAATAGAAGCAATATTAAAAAAAACGAAAATAAAAATTTCGTCGTTTTTATGCTGTTTTACGCGTTAAAACGCAGATTAAACTCAAACCGGGGCTGTTTTGCTAAAATAATCATTTTCAAAAATTTAGATCCCTTGGGAAAAACCCTTCAAAAAGACGCAATATTAATAAAAACGAATAATAAAAATCGTCGTTTTATGCTGTTTTACGCGTTAAAACGCAGATTAAAAACTCAAAACGTGCTGTTTTTTCTAAAATAAGCATTTTCAAGCATTTTAGATCGTTGGGAAAACGTTCAAATGAAGCTATATTAATAAAAAAAATAATAAAAATCCGTCGTTTTATGCTTTTTTTCCCCGTTAAAAAGCAGTTAAAACTCAAAACGTGCTGTTTTGCTTTTAAAAAAAGCATTTTCCCAAACATTTTAAAATGGTTGAAATCTTCAAATAAAGCAATATTTAAAAAAAACGAATAATAAAAAATTGTCGTTTTTTGCTGTTTTCGCGTTAAAACTCAGATTAAACTCAAAACGTGCTGTTTTTCTAAAATAAGCATTTTCAAGCATTTTAGATTTTTGAAATCGTTCAAATAGAAGCAATATTAATAAAAAAAAGAATAATAAAAATTTTTTCGTTTTTGCTTTTTTTAAGCGTTAAAAACGCAGATTAAGGCTCAAACCGTGCTGTTTTTTCTAAAATAATCATTTTTAAGCATTTTTGATCGTTTAAATCGTTCAAATAGACCAAAAAATTAATAAAAAAAGAATAATAAAAAATTCGTGGTTTTTTTGCTATTTTTTCGCGTTAAAACGCAGATTAAAACTCAAAAAAGTGCTGTTTTGCTTTTAAAAAAGCATTTTCAAGCATTTTTTGATCGTTGAAATCGTTCAAATGAAGCAATATTAATAAAAACGAATAATAAAAAATTTGTCGTTTTTTTGCTGTTTTTCGCGTTAAAAAGCGGGGGAAAACTCAAAAAGTGCTGTTTTGCTTTAAAAACATTTTCCAAGCATTTTAGTCGTTGAAATCGTTCAAAAAAGAAGCAATATTTTAAAAAAAGGGGAAAAATAAAATTCGTCGTTTTTTTGCTTTTTTTTACGCCCCTTAAAAACGCAGATTAAAAACTCAAAACGTGCTGTTTTTTCTAAAATAAACATTTTCCAAAATTTTAGATCGTTGAAAACGTTCAAATAAACTATATTAAAAAAACGAATAATAAAATCCGTCGTTTTTTTTTGCTGTTTTGCGTTAAAACGCAGATTAAAACTCAAAACGTGCTGTTTTTCTAAAATAAACATTTTCAAGCATTTTTGATCGTTGAAATGGATCAAATAGACGCAATATTTAAAAACAATAATAAAAATTTCGTCGTTTTTTCTTTTTCGCGTTAAAACGCGATTAAAATAAAACATGTTGTTTTGCTAAAATAAGCATTTTCAAGCATTTTTTTGATCGGGTTGGGGAAAACGTTCAAATAAAGCATATTAATAAAAAAGAATAAAAAAAATTCGTCGTTTTTTGCTGTTTTGCGTTAAAACGCCATTAAAACTCAAAACGTGCTGTTTTTAAAATAAACATTTTTAAGCATTTTTGAAACGTTGAAATCGTTCAAAAAAGACGTAATATTAATAAAAACGAATAAAAAAAAAAAAATTTTTTTTGTTTTATGCTGGTTTTTTCGCGTTAAAAAGCAGGTAAAACCCAAAAAGTTTCTGTTTTGCTAAAATAAGCATTTTCAAAAACATTTTAGATCGTTGGGAAAACGTTCAAATAGAAGCAAGATTAATAAAAAAGAATAATAAAAAATTTTGTCTTTTATGCTGTTTTACCCCGTTAAAACGCCCGATTAAAACCCAAAACGTGCTGTTTTTTCAAAAAAAAAGCATTTTTTAAACATTTTAGATTGTTGAAATCGTTCCCAAATAGAAGCAAAAAATTAATAAAAAAAGAATAATAAAAAAATTCGTCTTTTTATGCTGTTTTACGCGTTAAAAAAGCAATTTTAAACTCAAAACGTGCTGTTTTTTCTAAAATAAGCATTTTTCCAAAAAACATTTTAGATCGTTGGGAAAAAGTTTTAAAAAAGACGCAATATTAATAAAAAAGAAAAACCAAAAAATTTTTTAGTTTTTAAAACGCGCGTTAAAAAAGCAGATTAAAAATCAAAAAAGTGCTGTTTTGCTTTTAAAAAAAACATTTTCAAGCATTTTTTTATAGTTGGGAAAACGTTTTAAAAGACGCAATAGGAAAAAAACGAATAATAAAAAAATTTTCGTTTTTTATGCTGTTTACGCGGTTTAAAACCGTTAAAACTCAAAAAAGTGCTGTTTTTTCTAAAAAAAGCATTTTCCCAAACTTTTTTGATCGTTTGGGGAAAACGTTCCAAAAAGACGCAATATTTATAAAAACGAATAATAAAAAATTTTGTCCCTTTTTTTGCTTTTTATGCGTTAAAACGCAGATTAAAACTCAAAACGTGCTGTTTTGCTAAAAATAAGCATTTTTTAAAACATTTTAGATCGTTGGGGAAAACGTTCAAATAGACGCAATAATTTAAAAAAAAACGAAAAAAAAAAATTTCGGATTTTTTTGCTGTTTTACGCGTTAAAACGCAAAATTAAAACTCAAAACCCTGCTGTTTTTTGCAAAAAAAAGCATTTTCAAGCATTTTAGATCGTTGGAAATCGTTAAAAAAGGGGGGGAAATTTAAAAAAAACGAATAATAAAAAAATTTTGTCGTTTTTTTTTGCGTTTTACGCGTTAAAACGCAGATTTTAAAACTTTTAATACGTGCTGTTTTTTCTAAAATAAGCATTTTTTAAGCATTTTTGATCATTGAAATCGTTCAAAAAAGAAACAAAAACAATAAAAAAAGAATAATAAAAAATTTGTGTTTTTTTGCTGTTTTACGCCTTAGCAAAACGCAGAAGCTCAAAACGTGCTGTTTTTTCTTTTAAAAAAAGCATTTTTAAAACATTTTTAGATCGTTTTAAACGTTCAAAAACCCCCAATATTTAAAAACGAATAATAAAAATTTCGTCGTTTTTTTTTGTTGTTTTGCTTAAAACGCAGATTAAATCCAAAACGTGCTGTTTTTTCTAAAAAAAACATTTTCAAAAACCCTTTTGATCGTTGGGGAAAACGTTCAAAAAAAGAAGCAATATTTAAAAAAAAGAATAATAAAAATTTGTCGTTTTTATGCTGTTTTGCCCTTTTAAAAAGCAGATTAAAACTCAAAACTTCTTTTTTGCAAAATAAGCATTTTTTAAGCATTTTTTGATCGTTGAAATCCTTAACCTAGACGCAATATTTAAAAAAAGGGAAAAAAATTTTGTCGTTTTTTTTTGCTGTTTTTTCCGGGTTTAAAAAGCAGATTAAAGCTCAAAACGTGTTGTTTTTTCCAAATAAGCATTTTTAAAGCATTTTTAGATCGTTGAAATCGTTCAAAAGAAGCAATATTAATTTAAAAAAAACGGAAAAATAAAAAATTCGTCGTTTTTTTTGCTGTTTTTCGCGTTAAAACGCGAATTTTAAAACCCAAAAAGTTTTTTTGCTTTGCCCTTTTAAACATTTTTAAAAACGTTTAAAATCGTTTCCCCAAAACAAAATTTCGAAAAAATAAAAAATTTGTCCCTTTTATGCTTTTTTACGCGTTAAAAAGCGGTTTAAAATAAAAAGTGCTGTTTTGTAAAATAAACATTTTCAAGCATTTTAGATCGTTGAAATCGTTCAAATGAAGCAAATTAATTTAAAAAAGAAAATAAAAAATTTTGTCCGTTTTTTTTGTTTTCGCGTTAAAAAGCAGATTGCTCAAAACGGGTGTTTTGTTTAAAAAAAGCATTTTCAAGATTTGATCGTTTTAAATCGTTCAAAAGACGCAAAATTTATAAAAACCAAAATAAAAATTCCCCCCGTTTTTGGGGGTTTTCGCGTTAAAACGCAGATTGCCCAAAACGTGGGTGTTTTGCTAAAATAAGATTTTTAAGCATTTTAGACGTTTAAACCCTTCAAATAGACCCCAATATTAATAAAAAAAGAAAAAAAAAAATTTGTAGTTTTATGTTTTTTTACGCGTTAAAAAACGCAGGGTTAAAAACTCAAACGTGCTGTTTTGCTAAAAATTAACATTTTCAAGCATTTTTGGGTCGTTGAAATCGTTCAAAAAGACGCAATATTAATAAAAAAGAATAATAAAAATTTCGTCGTTTTATGTGTTTTACGCGTTAAAACGCAGATTAAAGCTCAAAACGTGTTGTTTTGCTAAAATAAGCATTTTAAAGCATTTTAGATCGTTGAAATCGTTCAAATAGAAGCCCCATTAATAAAAACGAATAATAAAAATTCGTCGTTTTATGCTGTTTTACGCGTTAAAACGCAGATTAAAGCTCAAACGTGCTGTTTTGCTAAAATAATCATATTCAAGCATTTTAGATCGTTGAAATCGTTCAAATAGATGTAATATTAATAAAAACGAATAATAAAAAAATTTTGTCGTTTTATGCTGTTTTACGCGTTAAAACGCAGAGTAAAGCTCAAAACGTGCTGTTTTGCTAAAATAAGCATTTTCAAGCATTTTAGATCGTTGAAATCGTTCAAATAGACGCAATATTAATAAAACAAATAATAAAATTTCGTCGTTTTATGCTGTTTTACGCGTTAAACGCAGATTAAAGCTCAAAACGTGCTGTTTTGCTAAAATAAGCATTTTCAAGCATTTTAGATCGTTGAAATCGTTCAAATAGAAGCAATATTAATAAAAAACGAATAATAAAAATTCGTCGTTTTATGCTGTTTTACGCGTTAAAACGCAGATTAAAGCTCAAAACGTGCTGTTTTGCTAAAATAATCATTTTCAGCATTTTAGATCGTTGAAATCGTTCAAATAGACGCAATATTAATAAAAACGAATAATAAAAATTTCGAGCTTAAAACGCGTTTTGGGGTAAAAAGGGGTTTTTTCAAAAAAAAAAATTTCAACTTTTAAGTTTTTTAATTTTAAAAACGAAATTTTAAAAAAAAAAATAAAAACCCCTTTTAAAAAGGGACCTTAAAAACGCGTTGCTCAAAACCCCTTTTGTAAAAAAACATTTTTAAACATTTTAGACGTTGAAATCGTTCAAATAGAAGCAAATTAAAAAAAAAACGAATAATAAAAATTCGTCGTTTTATGCCGTTTTGCTTAAAACGCGATTTAAAACTCAAAACGTGCTGTTTTGCTAAAATAAATTTTCAAGCATTTTAATCGTTTTAAATCGTTCAAATAGACGCAATTTAAAAAAAACGAATAATAAAAATTTCGTCGTTTTATGCGTTTTACGCGTTAAAACGCAGATTAAAAACTCAAAACGTGCTGTTTTGCTGCTAAAATAAGCATTTTCAAGCATTTTAGATCGCTGAAATCGTTCAAATAGAAGCAATATTAATAAAAAAACGAATAATAAAATTCGTCGTTTTTATGCTGTTTTACGCGTTAAAACGCAGATTAAAGCTCAAAACGTGCTGTTTTGCTAAAATAAGCATTTTCAAGCATTTTGATCGTTGAAATCGTTCAAATAGACGCAATATTAATAAAAACGAATAATAAAAATTTCGTCGTTTTATGCTGTTTTACGCGTTAAAACGCAGATTAAACTCAAAACGTGCTGTTTTGCTAAAATAAGCATTTTCAAGCATTTTAGATCGTTGAAATCGTTCAAATAGAAGCAATATTAATAAAAACGAATAATAAAAAATTCGTCGTTTTATGCTGTTTACGCGTTAAAACGCAGATTAAAGCTCAAAACGTGCTGTTTTGCAAAATAACATTTTCAAGCATTTTAGATCGTTGAAATCGTTCAAATAGAAGTAATATTAATAAAAACGAATAATAAAAATTCGTCGTTTTATGCTGTTTTACGCGTTAAAACGCAGATTAAAGCTCAAACGTGCTGTTTTGCTAAAATAAGCATTTTCGAGCATTTTAGATCGTTGAAATCGTTCAAATAGAAGCTAAATTAATAAAAACGAATAATAAAAATTCGTCGTTTTATGCTGTTTTACGCGTTAAAACGCAGATTAAAAGCTCAAAACGTGCTGTTTTGCTAAAATAAGCATTTTCAAGCATTTTAGATCGTTGAAATCGTTCAAACAGACGCAATATTAATAAAAACGAATAATAAAAATTTCTGTCGTTTTTATGCTGTTTTACGCGTTAAAACGCAGATTAAAGCTCAAAACGTGCTGTTTTGCTAAAAATAAGCATTTTCAAGCATTTTAGATCGTTGAAATCGTTCAAATAGAAGCAATATTAATAAAAACGAATAATAAAAATTCGTTTTTATGCTGTTTTACGCGTTAAAACGCAGATTAAAGCTCAAAACGTGCTGTTTTGCTAAAATAAGCATTTTCAAGCATTTTAGATCGTTAAATCGTTCAAATAGACGCAATATTAATAAAAACGAATAATAAAAATTCTCGTCGTTTTTATGTTGTTTTACGCGTTAAAACGCAGATTAAAGCTCAAAACGTGCTGTTTTGCTAAAATAAGCATTTTCAAGCATTTTAGATCGTTGAAATCGTTCAAATAAAGAATATTAATAAAAACGAATAATAAAAATTGTCCGTTTTATGCTGTTTACGCGTTAAAACGCAGAAGCTCAAAACGCTTTTTGCTAAAATAGCTATTTTCAAAGCATTTTAGATCGTTGAAATCGTTCAAATAGACGCAATATTTAATAAAAACGAATAATAAAAATTTTGTCGTTTTATGCTGTTTTACGCGTTAAAACGCAGATTAAGCTCTAAAACGTGCTGTTTTGCTAAAAGCATTTTCAAGCATTTTAGATCGTTGAAATCGTATAAATAGAAGCATATTAATTTAACGAAAAGAAAATTCGTCGTTTTATGCTGTGTTACGCGTTAAACGCAGATTAGCTCAAAACGTGCTGTTTTGCTAAAATAAGCATTTCAAGCATTTTAGATCGTTGAAATCGTTCAACTAGACGCATATTAATAAAAACGTAATAAAATTGTCGTTTTATGCTGTTTTAGCGTTAAAAGGCAGATTAAAGCTTTAAACGTTGAATTGTTGCTAAAATAAGCATTTTCAAGCATTTTAAACGATTAAATGTTTAATTTATGCTGTTTACGTTAAAACGCAGATTAAAAGTTCAAAACGTGCTGTTTTGCTAAAATAAGCATTTCAAGCATTTTAGATCGCTTGAAATTCGTTCAAATGAAGCATTTAATAAAACGAATAATAAAAATTCGTCGTTTTTATGCTGTTTTACGCGTTAAAACGCAGATTAAACTCAAAACGTGCTGTTTTGCTAAAATAAGCATTTTCAAGCATTTTAAGATCGTTGAAATCGTTCAAATGAACAATATTAATAAAAACGAATAATAAAAATTTCGTCGTTTTATGCTGTTTTACGCGTAAAACGCTAGATTAGCTCAAAACGTGCTGTTTTGCTAAAAAAGCATTTTCAAGCATTTTAGATCGTTGAAATAACGTTCAAATAGACGCAATATTAATAAAAACGAATAATAAAATTTGTGTTTATACGTGTTTTACGCGTTAAAACGCAGATTAAGCTCAAAACGTGCTGTTTTGCTAAAAAAGCATTTTCAAGCATTTTAGATTGTTGAAATCGTCTTTAAATAGAGCAATATTAATAAAACGAATAATAAAAATTCGTCGTCGTTTTATGCTGTTTTACGCGTTAAAACGCAGATTAAAGCTCAAAACGTGCTGTTTTGCTAAAATAAGCATTTTCAAGCATTTTAGATTCGTGAAATCGTTCAATAGACGCAATATTAATAAAAAAATAATAAAAATTCGTCGTTTTATGCTGTTTTACGCGTTAAAGCGCAGATTAAAGCTCAAAACGTGCTGTTTTGCTAAAATAAGCATTTTCAAGCATTTTAATCGTTGAAATCGTTCAAATAGACGCAATATTAATAAAAACGAATAATAAAATTTCGTCGTTTAACTGTTTTACGCTTAAACGCTGATTAAACTCAAACGTGCTGTTTGCTAAAATAACATTTTCAAGCATTAGTCGTTGAAATCGTTCAAATAAAGCAATATTAATAAAAACGAATAATAAAAATTTGTCGTTTTATGCTGTTTAAGCGTTAAACAGAGTTTAAAAGCAATAACGATGTTGCTTGAAAAGCATTTTCAAGCATTTTAATCGTTGAAATCGTTAAATGCGCATATAATAAAAACGAATTAAAATCGTCGTTTTTATGCTGTTTTACGCGTTAAAACGCAGATTAAAGCTCAAAACGTGCTGTTTTGCTAAAATAAGCATTTTCAAGCATTTTGATCGTTGAAATCGTTCAAATAGACGCAATATTATAAAAACGAATAATAAAATTTCGTCGTTTTTATGCTGTTTTACGCGTTAAAAGCTGATTAAAGCTCAAAACGTGCTGTTTTGCTAAAATAAGCATTTTCAAGCATTTTAGTTCGTTGAAATCGTTCAAATAGAAGCAATTAATAAAAACGAATAATAAAAATTTGTCGTTTTATGCTGTTTTACGCGTTAAAACGCGATTAAAGCTCAAACGTGCTGTTTGCAAAATAAGCATTTTCGCATTTTAGTCGTTGAAATCGTTAAATAGAGCAATATTAATAAAAACGAATAATAAAATTGTCGTTTTTATTCTGTTTACGCGTTAAACGCAGATTAAACTCAAACGTGCTGTTTGCTAAATAAGCATTTTCAAGCATTTTAGATCGTTGAAATCGTTAAATAGACGCAATATTAATAAAAACGAATAATAAAATTCTCGTTTTATCTGTTTTACGCGTTAAACGCAGATTAAAGCTCAAACGTGCTGTTTTGCTAAATAAGCATTTTCAAGCATTTAGATGTTGAACGTTCAAATGAAGCAATATTAATAAAACAAAATAAAAATTCTCGTTTTATGCTGTTTTACGCGTTAAAACGCAGATTAAGCTTAAAACGCTGCGTTGCTAAAAAAGCATTTTCAAGCATTTTCGATCGTTGAAATCGTTTGAATAGACGCAATATTAATAAAAACGAATAATAAAAATTCGTCGTTTTATGCTGTTTTACGCGTTAAAACGCAGATTAAAGCTCAAAACGGCTGTTTTTAAAATAGCATTTTCAAGCATTTTAGATCGTTGAAATCGTTCAAATAGACGCAATATTAATAAAAACAGAATAAAAATTTCTTTGTTTTATGCTGTTTTACGCGTTAAAAGCTGATTAAAGCTCAAAACGTCTGTTTTGCTAAAATAAGCATTTTCAAGCATTTTAGTTCGTTGAAATCGTTCAAATAGAAGCAAAATTAAATAAAACGAATAATAAAATTTAGTCGTTTTATGCTGTTTTACGCGTTAAAACGCGATTAAAGCTCAATACGTGCTGCTTTGCTAAAATAAGCATTTTTCAAGCATTTTAGATCGTTGAAATCGTTTAAATAGACGCAAATTAATAAAAACGAATAATAAAAATTCGTCGTTTTTATTCTGTTTTACGCGTTAAAACGCTGATTAAAGCTCAAAACGTGCGTTTTGCTAAAATAAGCATTTTCAAGCATTTTTAGATCGTTGAAATCGTTCAAATAGACGCAATATTATTAAAAACGAATAATAAAAATTTCATCGTTTTATGCTGTTTTACGCGTTAAAACGCAGATTAAAGCTCAAAACGTGCTGTTTTGCTAAAATAAGCATTTTCAAGCATTTTAGATTGTGAAATCGTTCAAATAGAAGCAATATTAATAAAAACAATAATAAAAAAATTCGTCGTTTTTATGCTGTTTTACGCGTTAAACGTGATTAAAGCTCAAAAAGTGCCGTTTTGCTAAAAATCATTTTCAAGCATTTTAGATCGTTGAAATCGTTAAATAGAGCAATATTAATAAAACGAATAATAAAAATTCGTCGTTTTTATGCTGTTTTACGCGTTAAAACGCAGATTTAAAGCTCAAAACGTGCTGTTTTGCTAAAATAAGCATTTTCAAGCATTTTAGATCGTTGAAATCGTTCAAATAGACGCAATATTAATAAAACGAAATAAAAAAATTTCGTAGTTTTTTTGCTGTTTTACGCGTTAAAACGCAGATTAAAGCTCAAAACGGCTGTTTTGCTAAAAATAAACATTTTCAAGCATTTTAGATCGTTGAAATCGTTCAAATAGACGCAATATTAATAAAAAACGAATAATAAAAATTCGTCGTTTTGCTGTTTACGCGTTAAAACGAGATTAAAAACTCAAACGTGCTGTTTTGCTAAAATAAGCATTTCAAGCTTTGATCGTTTGAAATCGTTCAAATAGACGCAATATTAATAAAAACGATAATAAATTCGTCGTTTTATGCTGTTTTACGCGTTAAACGCAGATTAAAAATTCAAAATGCTGTTGCAAAATAAGCATTTTCAAGCATTTTGATCGTTGAAATCGTTCAAAAGAAGCAATGTTAATAAAAACGAATAAAAAAATTCGTCGTTTTTTTGCTGTTTACGCGTTAAAACGCGATTAAAGCCCCAAACGTGCTGTTTTTGCTAAAATAAGCATTTTCAAGCATTTTTAGATCGTTGAAATCGTTCAAATAGAACAATATAATAAAAAACGAATAATAAAAAATCGTCGTTTTATGCTGTTTTACGCGTTAAAACGCAGAAGCTCAAAACGTGCGTTTTGCTAAAATAAGCATTTTCAAGCATTTTAGATCGTTGAAATCGTTCAAATAGACGCAATTAATAAAAAAAGAATAATAAAAAATTTCGTCGTTTTTTTGCTGTTTTACGCGTTAAAACGCAGATTAAAACTCAAAACGTGCTGTTTTGCTAAAAAAGCATTTTCAAGCATTTTAGATCGTTTAAATCGTTCAAATAAAAATATTAATAAAAAAGAATAATAAAAAATTTTTGTTTTTTTGCTTTTACCCTTAAAACGCAGATTAAAGCTAATACGTGCTGCTTTGCTAAAATAAGCATTTTTAAGCATTTTTTATCGTTGAAATCTTTAAATAGACGCAATATTAATAAAAACGAATAAAAAAAACGTCGTTTTATGCTGTTTTACGCGTTAAAAAGTGGATTAAAGCTCAAAACGGCTGTTTTGCTAAAATAATCATTTTCGCATTTTAAACGTTGAAATCGTTTAAATGACGTATTAATAAAAACGAATAATTTCGTCGTTTTTTTTCTGTTTTACGCGTTAAAAAGCAGATTAAACAAAAAGGGTGTTTTTTAAAATAAGCATTTTCAAGCATTTTAGATCGTTGAAATCGTTCAAATAGACGCAATATTAATAAAAACGAATAATAAAAATTTATGTTTTTTTGTGTTTTACCCCTTAAAAAAGCAGATTAAAACTCAAAAAGTGCTGTTTTCAAAAAAAGCATTTTCAAGTATTTTAGATTGTTGAAATCGTTTAAAAAAAAAAATATTAATAAAAAAAATAATAAAAAAATTTGTCGTTTTTTTTGCTGTTTTCCCCCGTTAAAACGTGGATTCTCAAAACTTTGTTTTGCTAAAATAATCATTTTCAAGCATTTTAGATCGTTGAAATCGTTAAATAGACGCTATATTAATAAAAACGAAAAATAAAAAAAATTTTGTCGTTTTTTTGTGTTTTTCGCGTTAAAACGCAGATTAAAGCTCAAAACTCTTTTTTCTTTAAAAAAAAACAATTTCAAGCACTTTGAAACGTTGAAATCGTTCAAATAGAAGCAATATTTAAAACGAATAATAAAAAATTTTTCGTTTTATGCTGTTTTACGCTTAAAAAGCAGATTAAACTCAAAACATGCTGTTTTGCTAAAATAAGCATTTTCAAGCATTTTAGATCGTTGAAATCGTTCAAATAGAAGCAAAATTTAAAAAAAACGAATAATAAAATTGTCGTTTTATGCTGTTTTACGCGTTAAAACGAGATTAAACTCAAAAAGTGCTGTTTTGCTAAAATAAGCATTTTCGCATTTTAGATCGTTGAAATCGTTCAAATAGACGCAATATTAATAAAACGAAAAATAAAAATTTCGTCGTTTTATGCTGTTTTACGCGTTAAAACGCAGATTAAAACTCAAAACTGCTGTTTTTTCAAAATGATTTTTAAGCATTTTGATCGTTGAAATTTTAAATAAAGCAATATTAATAAAAAAAGAATAATAAAAATTCCGTTTTTCGTTTTCGCGTTAAAACGCGATTGCTCAAAAAGTGCTGTTTTTCTAAAATAATCATTTTTAAGCATTTTTGATCGTTTAAACGTTCAAATAGACGCAATGTTAAAAAAAAGGAATAATAAAAAATTTTTCCCTTTTTTTGGTTTTTTTCGCGTTAAAACGCAGATTAAAGCTAAAACGGCTGTTTTGTAAAAAAAAGCCGCATTTTTGATCGTTTAAATGTTCAAATAGAAGCAATATTAATAAAAACGAATAATAAAATTTTTCGTTTTATGCGTTTTTCGCGTTAAAAAGCAAATTTAAACTCAAAACGTGCTGTTTTGCTAAAATAAGCATTTGTGCATTTTGATCGTTGAAATCTTCAAATAAAAATATTAATAAAAACGAAAAAAAAAAATTGTCGTTTTATGTGTTTTTTCCCTTGCAGATTAAATAAAAAGTGCTGTTTTGTAAAAATCATTTTTAAGCATTTTTTGATCGTTGAAATCGTTCAAATAGACGCAAATTAATAAAAACGAATAATAAAAAAATTGTTGTCTTTATGCTGTTTTTCGCGTTAAAAAGCATATTAAAACTCAAAAAGTGCTGTTTTGCTAAAATGCATTTTTAAGCATTTACATCGTTGAAATCGTTCAAATAGAAGAAGTTAATAAAAACGAATAATAAAAATTCGTCGTTTTTTTTGCTGTTTTTAGCTTAAACGCAGATTAAAACTCAAAACTGCTGTTTTTAAAATAAGCAATTTCAAGCACTTTAGTCTTGAAATCGTTCAAAAGAAGCAATATTAAAAAAACGAATAATAAAAAATTTTGTCGTTTTTTTCTGTTTTTCGCGTTAAAACGCGTTTAAATCAAAACGTGCTGTTTTGCAAAATAAGCATTTTCAAGCATTTTGACGTTAAAAGTTTAAAAAAAGGGAATATTAATAAAAACGAATAATAAAAATTCGTCGTTTTTTTGTGTTTTACGCGTTAAAACGCAGATTAAACTCAAAAAGTGCTGTTTTCAAAATAAGCATTTTTCAAGCATTTTAGATCGTTGAAACGTTCAAATAGACGCAATATTAATAAAAAAAGAATAAAAAATTTTGTCGTTTTATTTTTTCCGTTAAAAAGCAGAAAAAGCTCAAAAAATGCTGTTTTGCTAAAATAAGATTTTCAAACATTTTAGATCGTTGAAACGTTCAAATAGAAAATATTAATAAAAACAATAATAAAAAATTTTGTCATTTTATGCGTTTTACCGGGTTTAAAAAGCAGACAAAACTCAAACGTGCTGTTTTGCTAAAAAAAATTTTTTAAGCATTTTAAATCGTTGAAATCGTTCAAATAGACGCAATATTAATAAAAAAACGATTAATAAAATTTCCTGTTTTTTCTGTTTTTCGCGTTAAAAAGCAGATTAAAGCTCAAAAAGTGCTGTTTTGCTAAAAAAAGCATTTTCAAGCATTTTAATCGGAAAACGTTCAAATAGACGCAATATTAATAAAAAAGAATAATAAAAAATTTTGTCGTTTTTTTTGCTGTTTTCGCGTTAAAAAGCAGATTAAAACTCAAAACGTGCTGTTTGGTAAAATAAGCATTTTCAAACATTTTAGATCGTTGAAATCGTTCAAATAGAAGCAATATTAATAAAAACGAGATAATAAAAAATTTCGTCGTTTTTATGCTGTTTTACGCGTTAAAACGCAGATTAAAGCTCAAAACGTGCTGTTTTGCTAAAATAATCATTTTCAAGCATTTTAGATCGTTGAAATCGTTCAAATAGAAGCAATATTAAAAAACGAATAATAAAAAATTCGTCGTTTTTATGCTGTTTTACGCGTTAAAACGCAGATTAAAAGCTCAAAACGTGCTGTTTTGCTAAAATAAGCATTTTCAAGCATTTTAGATCGTTGAAATCGTTCAAATAGACGCAATATTAATAAAAAACGAATAATAAAATTTTGTCGTTTTATGCTGTTTTACGCGTTAAAACGCAGATTAAAAGCTCAAAACGTGCTGTTTTGCTAAAATAAGCATTTTCAAGCATTTTAGATCGTTGAAATCGTTCAAATAGAAGCAATATTAATAAAAACAAATAATAAAAAATCGTCGTTTTATGTTTGTGTTACGCGTTAAAACGCAGATTAAAGCTCAAAACGTGCTGTTTTGCTAAAATAATCATTTTCAAGGATTTTAGATCGTTGAAATCGATCAAATAGAAGCAATATTAATAAAAACGAATCATAAAAATTTCGTCGTTTTTATGCTGTTTTACGCGTTAAAACGCAGATTAAAGCTCAAAACGTGCTGTTTTGCTAAAATAATCATTTTCAAGCATTTTAGATCGTTGAAATCGTTCAAATAGACGCAATATTAATAAAAAAGAATAATAAAATTTCGTCGTTTTATGCTGTTTTACGCGTTAAAACGCAGATTAAAAGCTCAAAACGGGCTGTTTTGCTAAAATAAGCATTTTCAAGCATTTTAGATCGTTGAAATCGTTCAAATAGACGCAATATTAATAAAAACAAATAATAAAAAATTCGTCGTTTTATGCTGTTTTACGCGTTAAAACGCAGATTAAAACTCAAAACGTGCTGTTTTGCTAAAATAATCATTTCAAGCATTTTAGATCGTTGAAATCGTTCAAATAGAAGCAATATTAATAAAAAGCGAATAATAAAAATTCGTGTTTTATGCTGTTTTACGCGTTAAAACGTAGATTAAAGCTCAAAACGTGCTGTTTTGCTAAAATAACATTTTCAAGCATTTTAGATCGTTGAAATCGTTCAAATAGACGCAATATTAATAAAAACGAATAATAAAAATTCGTCGTTTTATGCTGTTTTACGCGTTAAAACGCAGATTAAAGCTCAAAACGTGCTGTTTGGCTAAAATAAGCATTTTCAAGCATTTTAGATCGTTGAAATCGTTCAAATAGACGCAATATTAATAAAAACGAATAATAAAAATTCGTGTTTTAAAGCTGTTTTACGCGTTAAAACGAGATTAAAACTCAAAACGTGCTGTTTTGCTAAAATAAGCATTTTCAAGCATTTTAGATCGTTGAAATCGTTCAAATAGAAGCAATATTAATAAAAACGAATAATAAAAATTCGTTGTTTTTATGCTGTTTACGCGTTAAAACGCAGATTAAAGCTCAAAACGTGCTGTTTTTGCTAAAATAATCATTTTCAAGCATTTTAGATCGTTGAAATCGTTCAAATAGACGCAATATTAATAAAAACGAATAATAAAATTTCGTCGTTTTATGCTGTTTTACGCGTTAAAACGCAGATTAAAAGCTCAAAACGGGCTGTTTTGCTAAAATAAAGCATTTTCAAGCATTTTTAGATCGTTGAAATCGTTCAAATAGACGCAATATTAATAAAAACAAATAATAAAAATTCGTCGTTTTTATGCTGTTTTACGCGTTAAAACGCAGATTAAACTCAAAACGTGCTGTTTTGCTAAAATAATCATTTGCAAGCATTTTAGATCGTTGAAATCGTTCAAATAGAAGCAATATTAATAAAAGCGAATAATAAAAATTCGTGGTTTTATGCTGTTTTACGCGTTAAAACGTAGATTAAAGCTCAAAACGTGCTGTTTTGCTAAAATAAGCATTTTCAAGCATTTTAGATCGTTGAAATCGTTCAAATAGACGCAATATTAATAAAACGAATAATAAAAATTATGCGTTTTAGCGTTG
>NW_027047105.1:0-17361 GCF_025399875.1 Dalotia coriaria
GCAGGTTTTGGTTTAAATTTCTTTTTCGCGTAAAAAAACATAAAACGTCGAAATTTGATTATTCTTTTTTTTTTTAAAAATTCATCTTTTGAACGATTTCAACGATCTAAAATGCTTGAAAAAGCTTATTTTAGCAAAACAGCACGTTTTTAGGGTTTTTAAACTGCGTTTTAACGCGGGAAAAACAAAAAAAGACGGGGGCCCCCTTTTTTTTAGCCCATTTAAAAAGATTTCAACGATCTAAAATGCTTGAAAATGCTTATTTTTTGGCCCGCACGTTTTGAGCCAATCTGCGTTTTTAAAGCGTAAAACCCAAAAAAGACAATTTTTTTATTGGGGTTTTTTTTAAAAAAAATATTTGAACGGTTTCCCGCGATCCCCAAAATGCGAAAATGCTTTTTTGAAAACCAAACCGTTTTTTAGGGGGTTTTTTAAACCCCCCCGTTTTTAACCGTAAAACAGCCCCAAAAAACGACGAATTTTTTATTATTGTTTTTTTTTTTAAAATTGCTTCTTTTTAACGATTTCAACGATCTAGAATGCTTGAAAATGCTTTTTTGCAAAACAGCACGTTTTTAGCTTTAATCTGCGTTTTAACGCGTAAAAAAGCATAAAACGACGAATTTAATATTATTCGTTCTTTATTAATATTGCGTCTATTTGAACGATTTCAAGTCAAATGCTTGAAAATGCTTATTTTTTGCAAAACAGGGACGTTTTTTAGCTTTAATCAAGGGGTTTTTAAAGCGTAAAAAAAGCCCCCCAACGACAAATTTTTTTATTCGTTTTTTTTAATATTGCGTCTATTTTTAACAATTTCAACGATCTAAAATGCTTGAAAATCTTATTTTAGCAAAACAGCACGTTTTTAGCTTTTCTGCCCTTTTTAAAGCGTAAAACGATAAAAAAGACGAATTTTTATTATTCGTTTTTTTTAATATTTTCCTTTTATTTGAACGATTTCCCCGATCCAAAAAAGCTTGGGAAAAAGCTTATTTTTGCAAAACAGCACTTTTTAGCTTTAATCTGCGTTTTTTAAAGCGTAAAAAAGCATAAAACGTCCGGGGAAAAATTTTATTATTCGTTTTTGACGTGATAACGTTTTTTTAAAAACGTTTTATTGGGTTACTGTTCGGAAAAATTGTCCCAGCGAGGTCGATCCCCGGGGATACCCCCCGTTTCCAGAGGGGCCCGGGCCGATTCCCCTCTCATCTCGAGCGCTGCCAGTCTTCCGACCCCCCTCGTTATAACCAAAAGACGGACCGATCTCCCCTCTCATCTCGAGCGCTGCCAGTCATTCCGTGCCAGTCATAGCGTTCGGTGAGGTTGACCCATCTTCCGTCTCTCTCCTTTAGCGGCATACAAACGAATGGAATTTTCTCGTGCGGTTAGGTTTTCGTTGAATGTTTAACAGTAAAACAAATGTGAAGTGCAAGTGAAGTGTTACAACAATTGCAACAAACAAAACTTATATCACCAATAAGACGTTATCACGTAAACAACTCGATCGTAAACCTACTTTACAAACAACCATTTTTTTTATTAATATTGCATCTATTTGAAAATTTCAACGATCTAAAATGCTTGAAAATGCTTATTTTAGCAAAACAGCACGTTTTTAGCTTTTAATCTGCGTTTTAACGCGTAAAACAGCATAAAAAAGCGAATTTTTATTATTCGTTTTATTAATATTGCTTCTATTTAAACGATTTCAACGATCTAAAATGCTTGGGAAAAAGCTTATTTTAGCAAAAAAAGCACGTTTTGAGCTTTAATCTGCGTTTTAACGCGTAAACAGCATAAAACGACGAATTTTTATTATTCGTTTTATTAATATTTCTTCTATTTGAACGATTTCAACGATCTAAAATGTTAGAAAATGCTTATTTTTAGCAAAACAGCACGTTTTGAGCTTTTAATCTGCGTTTTAACGCGTAAAACAGCATAAAAACGACGAATTTTTATTTTTCGTTTTTATTAATATTGCTCTATTTGAACGATTTCAACGATCTAAAATGCTTGAAAATCTTATTTAGCAAAACAGCACGTTTTGAGCATTATTCTGCATTTTAACGCGTAAAAAAACATAAAAACGACGAATTTTTTTATTATTCGTTTTATTAATATTGCTTCTATTTGAACGATTTCAACGATCTAAAATGCTTGAAAATGCTTATTTTAGCAAAAGCACGTTTTGAGCTTTAATCTGCGTTTTAACGCGTAAAACAGCTAAAAACGACGAAATTTTTTTTATTCGTTTTTATTAATATTGCGTCTATTTGAACGATTTCAACGATCTAAAATGCTTGAAAATGCTTATTTTAGCAAAAACAGCACGTTTTGAGCTTTTATTCTGCGTTTTAACGCGTAAAACAGGGATAAAACGACGAATTTAATATTATTCGTTCTTTATTAATATTGCGTCTATTTGAACGTTTCAATGATCTAAAATGCTTGAAAATGCTTATTTTAGCAAAACAGCACGTTTTGAGCTTTAATCAGCGTTTTATCGCGTAAACAAGCATACAAACGACGAAATTTTTTTTATTCGTTTTATTAATATTGCGTCTATTTGAACAATTTCAACGATCTAAAATGCTTGAAAATGCTTATTTTAGCAAAACAGCACGTTTTGAGCTTTAATCTGCGTTTTAACGCGTAAAACAGCATAAAAAAGACGAATTTTTTATTATTCGTGTTTATTAATATTGCTTCTATTTGAACGATTTCAACGATCTAAAATGCTTGAAAATGCTTATTTTAGCAAAACAGCACGTTTTGAGCTTTTAATCTGCGTTTTAACGCGTAAAACAGCATAAAACGTCAGAAATTTTTTTTATTCGTTTTTATTAATATTGCATCTATTTGAACGATTTCAACGATCTAAAATGCTTGAAAATGCTTATTTTAGCAAAACAGCACGTTTTGAGCTTTAATCTGCGTTTTTAAAGCGTAAAACAGCATAAAACGACGAATTTTTTATTATTCGTTTTATTAATATTGCTTCTATTTGAACGATTTCAACGATCTAAAATGCTTGAAAATGCTTATTTTAGCAAAACAGCACGTTTTTAGCTTTAATCTGCGTTTTAACGCGAAAACAGCATAAAAAAGTCGAAATTTTTATTATTCGTTTTTTATTAATATTGCATCTATTTGAACGATTTCAACGATCTAAAATGCTTGAAAATGCTTATTTTAGCAAAACAGCCCTTTGAGCTTTAATCTGCGTTTTAACGCGTAAAAAAGCATAAAAAAGACGAATTTTTATTATTTGTTTTATTAATATTGCTTCTATTTAAACGATTTCAACGATCTAAATGCTTGAAAATGCTTATTTTAAGAAAACAGCACGTTTTCAGCTTTTTAAACTGCGTTTTAACGCGTAAAACAGCATAAAACGACAATTTTTTTTTATTCGTTTTTATTAATATTGCTTCTATTTGAACGATTTCAACGATCTAAAATGCTTGAAAATGCTTATTTTAGCAAACATCACGTTTTGAAAAAATTTTTAAACTGCGTTTCAACCCCGTAAAATAGCATAAAACGACAGATTTTTTATTATTCGTTTTTATTAATATTGCTTCTATTTGAACGTTTCAACGATCTAAAATGCTTGAAAATGCTTATTTTAGCAAAACAGCACGTTTTTAGCTTTTAATCCCGCGTTTTAACGCGTAAAAAAACATAAAAAAGACAATTTAATATTATTCGTTTTTTTATTAATATTGCGTCTATTTGAACGATTTCAATGATCTAAAAAAGCTTGAAAATGCTTATTTTAGCAAAACAGCACGTTTTTAGCTTTTAATCAGCGTTTTAACGCGTAAACAGCATACAAACGACGAAATTTTTTATTATTCGTTTTTATTAATATTGCGTCTATTTGAACAATTTCAACGATCTAAAATGCTTGAAAATGCTTATTTTAGCAAAACAGCACGTTTTGAGCTTTTAATCTGCGTTTTTAAAGCGTAAAACAGCATAAAACGACGAATTTTTATTATTCGTTTTATTAATATGCTTCTATTTGAACGTTTTAACGATCTAAAAATGCTGAAAATGCTTATTTTAGCAAAACAGCACGTTTTGAGTTTAATCTGCGTTTTAACGCGTAAAACAGCATAAAAACGTCGAAATTTTTTTTATTCGTTTTTATTAATATTGCATCTATTTGAACGATTTCAACGATCCAAAATGCTTGAAAATGCTTATTTTAGCAAAACAGCACGTTTTGAGGGTTTAATCTGCGTTTTAACGCGTAAAACAGCATAAAATGACGAATTTTTATTATTCGTTTTATTAATATTGCTTCTATTTAAACGATTTCAACGATCTAAAATGCTTGAAAATGCTTATTTTAGCAAAACAGCACGTTTTGAGCTTTTAATCTGCGTTTTAACGCGTAAAACAGCATAAAACGACGAATTTTTTATTATTCGTTTTTATTAAAATTGCGTCTATTTGAACGATTTCAACGATCTAAAATGCTTGAAAATGCTTATTTTAGCAAAACAGAACGTTTTGAGCTTTATTCTGCGTTTTTAACGCGTAAAACAGCATAAAACAACGAAATTTTTATTATTCGTTTTATATTTTTATTGCGTCTATTTGAACTATTTCAACGATCTAAAATGCTGAAAATGCTTATTTTAGCAAAACAGCACGTTTTGAGCTTTTAATCTGCGTTTTTAACGCGTAAAACAGCTAAAAGCGACGAATTTTTATTATTCGTTTTCATTAATATTGCTTCTATTTGAACGATTTCCCAAAGATCTAAAATGCTTAAAAAGCTTATTTTAGCAAACAGCACGTTTTGAGCTTTAATCTGCGTTTTTTAAAGCGTAAAACAGCATAAAAAAAACGTTTTTTTTTTTTTCGTTTTTTTTAATATTGCGTCTTTTGAACGATTTCTCGTTCCAAAAAGCATGAAAAAAGCTTATTTTTGCAAAAAACACGTTTTTGCTTTTTAAACAACGTTTTAACCCTAAAAAAAGCATAAAAAAGAAAGAAATTTTTATTTTTCGGTTTTTTATTAATATTTTCGTCCATTTGAACGGTTTCAACGATCTAAAAAAGCTTGAAAATGCTTATTTTAGCAAAACAGCACGTTTTTTAGCTTTTTAAACTGCGTTTTTAACGCGTAAAACAACATAAAACGACGAAATTTTTTTATTCGTTTTTTTTAATATTGGGTTCCCAATTGAACGATTACAACGATCTAAAAAGCTTGAAAATGCTTTTTTTTAAACAAAACAGCATTTTTTGGTTTTAAACTGCGTTTTAACGCGTAAAACAGCATAAAAAAGACGAATTTTTTTTTATTCGTTTTTTTTTAATTTGCGTCTATTTGAACGATTTAAACGATCCCCCCCAAAGCTTGAAAAAAGCTTTTTTAAACAAAACAGCACGTTTTTGAGCTTTAATCAGCGTTTTTTTAAAGCGTAAAAACATAAAAAAGGCGAAATTTTTATTATTCGTTTTTATTAATATTGGGGTCTTTTGAACGGTTTTAACGATCTAAAATGCTTGAAAAAACTTATTTTTAGCAAAACAGCACGTTTTGAGCTTTTAATCTGCGTTTTAAAACGTAAAACAAGGGATAAAAAAGACAATTTTTTTTTTTCGTTTTTTTTAATATTGGGTTCTATTTTAAACGATTTCAACGATCTAAAATGGGGAAAATGCTTTTTTTTTGGGAAAACGGGACGTTTTTTAGCTTTAAATTTTGCGTTTTAACGCGTAAAACAAAAATAAAAAAGACGAAATTTTTTTTTATTCGTTTTTATTAATATTGCGTCTATTTGAACGATTTCGACCATCTAAAATGCTTGAAAATGCTTATTTTAAAAAACAGCACGTTTTGAGCTTTTTCCCCTTTTAACGCGTAAAACAACATAAAACGGCGGTTTAAATTTTTCGTTTTTATTTTTTTGGCCCTCTATTTTGAACGATTTCCCAAAGATCTAAAATGTTTGAAAATGCTTATTATAGCAAAACAGCACGTTTTGAGCTTTAATCTGCGTTTTAACGCGTAAAACAACATAAAACGACGAATTTTTTTTTATTCGTTTTTATTAATATTGCGTCTATTTGAACGGGGTTTAAAAGATCTAAAATGCTTGAAAATGCTTATTTTAGCAAAACAGCACGTTTTGAACTTTTTAAACAAACTTTAACGCGTAAAACAGCATAAAACGACGAAATTTTTTTTTCGTTTTTTTTAATATTGCGTCTTTTGAACGTTTCAACGATCTAAAATGGAAAACTTATTTTTTGCAAAAACAGCACGTTTTTAGGGAAAACTCGTTTTAACGCGTAAAACAACATAAAACGACAATTTTTTTTATTCGTTTTTTATTAAAGCTTCTATTTGAACGATTTCAACGATCTAAAAAAGCTTGAAAAAAGCTTATTTTTGCAAAACGGGACGTTTTGAGGGAAATTTTTCGTTTTTAACGCGTAAAACGGGATAAAAAAGACAAAAATTATTCGTTTTTTTTTTTTTTGCGTCTTTTGTACGGTTTCCCCGATCTAAAATGCTTGAAAATGCTTTTTTTTAGCAAAACAGCCCTTTTTAGGGGACAACCGTTTTAACGCGTAAAAAAAAGCATAAAAAAGACGGGTTTTTTTTTTTTCGTTTTTTTTTAATTTGCCCCTATTTGAACGATTTCAACGATCTAAAATGGGGAAAATGCTTATTTTAGCAAAACAGCCCTTTTTTAGCTTTTTAAACTTTCGTTTTAACGCGTAAAACAGCATAAAACGACGGAATTTTTTTTTATTCGTTTTTTTTAATATTTTCTTTATTTAAACGATTTTTCCCCATCCAAAAAAGCTTGGGAAAAAGCTTTTTTTTAGCAAACACGTTTTGAGCTTTTTAAACTGCGTTTTTTAAAGCGTAAAAAAGCTAAAAACGACGAAATTTTTTTTTATTCGTTTTTTTTTAAAAATTGCGTCTATTTGAACGATTTCAACGATCTAAAATGCTTGAAAATGCTTTTTTGCAGCAAAACAGCTTACGTTTGAGCTTTAATCTGCCGATTTTAACGCGTAAAACAACATAAAACGACGAAATTTTATTATTCGTTTTTTATTAATATTGCGTCTATTTGAACGATTTCAACGATCTAAAATGCTTGAAAATGCTTATTTTTAGCAAAACAGCACGTTTTGAGCTTTTAATCTGCGTTTTTAACGCGTAAAACAGCATAAAAACGACGAATTTTTGATATTCGTTTTTTTATTAATATTGCTTCTATTTGAACGATTTTCAACGATCTAAAATGCTTGAAAATGCTTATTTAGCAAAACAGCACGTTTGAGCACATCTGCGTTTAACGCGTAAAACCAGCATAAAAATGACGAATTTTTTATTATTCGTTTTTATTAATATTGCTTCTATTGCGTGATTTCAACGATCAAATGCTTGAAAATGCTTATTTTAGCAAAACAGCGTTTGAGCTTTAATCTGCGTTCGCATGCAAGCAGCATAAAAACGACGAAATTTTTTATTATTTGTTTTTATTAATATTGCGTCTGTTGAACGATTTCAGCGATCTAAAATTAGCGAAAATGTATTTTCGCAAAACAGCACGTTTGAGCTTTAATGCTGCGTTTTTAACGCGTAAAACAGCATAAAAACTGACGAATTTTTTATTATTCGTTTTTATTAATATTGCTTCTATTTGAACGATTTCAACGATCGTCTTGAAAATGCTTATTTAGCAAAACAGCACGTTTGCGAGCTTTAATCTGCGTTTAACGCGTAAAACAGCATAAAAACGACGAATTTTTATTATTCGTTTTTTAATATTGCGTCTGTTGAACGATTTCAACGATCACAAAATGCTTGAAAATGCTTATTTTTAGCCGACAGCACGTTTGAGCTTTTATTCTGCGTTTTAACGCGTAAAACAACATAAAGCGACGAATTTTATTATTCGTTTTTTATTAATATTGCTTCTGTTGAACGATTTCAGCGATCTAAAATGCTTGAAAATGCTTATTTTTAGCAGCAAAACAGCACGTTTTGAGCTTTAATCTGCGTTTTAACGCATAAAAGAGCAGCATAAAACGACGAATTTTTATTATTCGTTTTTATTAATATTTAATATATTTGAACGATTTCCAAGATCTAAAATGCTTGAAAATGCTTATTTAGCAAAACAGCACGTTTTGAGCTTTAATCTGCGTTTAACGCGTAAAACAGCATAAAACGACGAGGTACGCATTATTCGTTTTATTAATATTGCGTCTATTTGAACGATTTCAACGATCTAAAAATGCTTGAAAATGCTTATTTTAGCAAAACAGCACGTTTTGAGCTTTAATCTGCGTTTTAATAACGCGTAAAACAGCATAAAACGACGAATTTTTTATTATTCGTTTTTGGCAATGCGTCTGTTGAACGATTTCAACGATCTAAAATGCTTGAAAATGCTTATTTTTAGCAAACAGCACGTTTGAGCTTTTATTCTGCGTTTTTAGCGCGTAAAACAGCATAAAACAGCGAATTTTTATTATTCGTTTTTTATTAATGGCCCAGCTGCCCGGGCAATTTCAACGATCTAAAATGCTTGAAAATGCTTTATTTTAGCAAAACAGCACGTTTTGAGCTTTAATCTGCGTTTTAACGCGTAAACAGCATAAAACGACGAATTTTTTTATTATTCGTTTTTTATTAATATTGCTTCTATTTGAACGATTTCAACGATCTAAAAAATGCTTGAAAATGCTTATTTTTAGCAAAACAGCACGTTTGAAGGCTTTTAATCGCCGTTTTAACGCGTAAAACAGCATAAAACGACGAATTTTTATTATTCGTTTTTATTAATATTGCTTCTATTTGAACGATTTCAACGATCTAAAATGCTTGAAAATGCTTATTTTAGCAAAACAGCGCATTTTTGAGCTTTAATCTGCGTTTTAACGCGTAAAACAGCATAAAACGACGAATTTTTTTATTATTCGTTTTATTGGCATATTTAGCTATATTTGAACGATTTTAAACGATCTAAAAATGCTTGAAAATGCTTTATTTTAGCAAAACAGCATTTTTGATCTTTAATCTGCGTTTTAACGCGTAAAAACGCGCCAAAACGACAATTTTTATTATTTGTTTAGCTATTAATATTGCGTCTGTTGAACGATTTCAACGATCTAAAATACTTATTTTAGCAAAACGGCACGTTTTGAGCTTTACTCTGCGTTTTAGCGCAAAACAGCATAAAACGACAGATTTTTTATTCGTTTTTATTAATATTGCTTCTGTTGAACGATTTCAACGATCTAAAATGCCGAAAATGCTTATTTTAGCAAAACAGCGTTTTGAGCTTTAATCTAAGTTTTAACGCGTAAGCAGCATAAAAACGACAATTTTTATTATTCGTTTTTTTATTAATATTGCTTCTATTTGAACGATTTCAACGATCTAAAATGCTTGAAAATGCTTATTTTAGCAAAACAGCACGTTTTGATGTTTCATCGTTTGCGCCGTAACATAAAACGACGGGGCGCATTGTTTGTGCGTATTTGCGTCTGTTTGAACGATTTCAACGATCTAAATGCTTATTTTGAACGGCGTTTGTACCGTTTTTAACGCGTCAGCATAAAACGACGGGTACGCGTATTCCGTTTTTATTAATATTAGCTTCTGTTGAACGATTTCAACGTCTGAAGTAAGCGTAGCATTTGCGGGCGGCACGTTTGAGCTTTTGTTCTGCGTTTTAACGCGTAAAACAACATAAAAACGACAAGTACGTGGTTTTTTATTTTGTACGTCTATTTGAACGGGTTTAACGGTCCGTGGCAGAAAGTAGCGGTACGGCAAACGGCGTTTGAGCTTTAATCTGCGTTTTTAACGCGGAAAACAACATAAAGCGACGAATTGCATGTAGATTTTTGCATTAATATTGCTTCTATTTGAACGTTTCAGCGATCTAAAATGGCGTGCTTTGGCAAAATGGCGTTTTGAAGGCTTTAAATGCCGTTTTGGCGTAAACAACATAAAATGAATTTTTTATTATTCGTTTTGTTAAATATTGCTTCTATTTAAACGTTTCGGCGATCATAATGCTTGAAAATGCTTATTTTTAGCAAAACAGCACGTTTTGAGCTTTTAATCTGCGTTTAACGCGTAAAACAGCAAAACGTAATTTTTTATTATTCGTTTTATTAATATTGCGTATTTGAACGATTCAACGATCGTAGCGCCAATGCTTGTTTAGCAAAACAACACGTTTGAACAATCAGCGTTTAACGCGTAAAACAGCATAAAACGACGGCATTTTTATGTTTTGTGCGATATTTGAACGATTTCAACGATCTAAAATGGCGAAAATGCCTATTTAGCAAAACAGCACGTTTGAGCTTTAATCTGCGTTTTTAACGGCAGCATAAACGGCGGTACCATTATTCGTTTTTGTTAATATTTGCGTATTTGGGCGTTTAACGATCTAAAATCGCTGGCAACATTTAGCAAAACGGCGTTTGAACTTAATCAGCGTTTTTAACGTAAACAACGTAAACAGCAAGAATTTTTGTATTTCGTTTTCGTAATATTGCGATATTTGAACGATTTCAACGATCTGATACGCTGCGTCGCATTTTAGCCAAAACGGCACGTTTGGGCACGAAATCGCCGTTTAACGCGTAAAACAGCATAAAACGACGGAATTTTATTATTCGTTTTTATTAATATTGCTTCTATTTGAACGATTTCAACGATCTAAATGCGGCGGTTTGGCAAAACGTTTGAGCTTTATCCGCGTTTACTAACGCGTAAAACAGCATAAAACGACGGTACTAGCCATTTCGTTTTTTGTTAATATTGCGCCTATTTGAACGTTCGCGGTCTAAAATGGCAGAAAATGCTTATTTTAGCAAAAACAGCACGTTTAGGCTTCAATCTGCGTTTTTAATAAACGCTGCGAGCGGAATTTTTGATATTCGTTTTATTAATATTGCTTCTGTTGAACGATTTCAACGATCTAAAATGCTTAAAATGCTTATTTTGTAAAACAGCACGTTTTTATCTTTTAATCACGCGCTTGGCGTAAAACAGCATAAAAGCGGCAGGTACTGTGTGACTTTATTAATATTGCGTCTGTTGGGCGATTTCAGCGATCTAAATGCTTGAAAATGCTTATTTTAGCGGCGAAACAGCACGTTTTGAGCTTGTCGTTTGGCGCGTAAACAGCATAAAAACGACGAATTTTTGACCATTCGTTTTATTAATGGTGGCACCTATTTGAACGAAATTTCAAACGATCTAAAATGCTTGAAAATGCTTGTTTGCGCTGAAACAGCACGTTTGAGCTTTTAATCACGGCGTTTTAACGCGTAAAACAACATAAAGCTGACGAATTTTTATTATTCGTTTTATTAATATTGCTTCTATTTAAACGATTTCAACGATCGTGGCAGAAAATGCTTATTTTAGCAAAACAGCACGTTTGAGCTTTGAAATCTGCGTTTGCGTAAAACTGGCACACAAAACGACAGAAATTTTTATTCGTTTTAAAGCACAATAATATTGCGTCTGTTGAACGATTTCAACGATCCTAAAATGGCATTTTGGCAAGCAGCACGTTTGAGCTTTGTCGCCGTTTAGCGTAAAACAACATAAAACGACAATTTTTATTATTCGTTTTTAGTAATATTGCTTCTATTTGAACGATTTCCAACGATCTAAAATGCCGAAAATGCTTATTTTAGCAAAACAGCACGTTTGAGCTTTATTCTGCGTTTTAACGTAAAACAACTAAAAACGTGAAATTTTATGATTCGTTTTATTAATATTGCTTCTGTTGAACGATTTCAGCGATCTAAAATGCTTGAAAATGCTTATTTTAGCAAAACAGCACGTTTTGAGCTTTAATCTGCGTTTAACGCGTAAAACAGCATAAAAACGACAGAGGTACATTATTCGTTTTATTAATATTGCGTCTATTTGAACGATTTCAACGATCTAAAATGCTTGAAAATGCTTATTTTAGCAGAACAGCACGTTTTGAGCTTTATTCACCGTTTTGCTGTAGAAACAGCATAAACGACGAAAATTTTTATTATTCGTTTTTATTTTTTATTGCGCGTCTATTTGAACGATTTCAGATCTAAAATGCTTGAAAATGCTTATTTTAGCGGCGAAACCAGCACGTTTGAGCTTTAATCTGCGTTTAACGCGTAAAACAGCATAAAACGACGTTTGCACGTGACTGTTTTATTATTCTTCTATTTGAACGATTTCAACGCGATGCAAAATACTTGAAAGTAACTGATACGGCAGAGCGGCATTTTGGGCACAATCTTTCCGTTTTTAACGCGTAAAACAGCATAAAAATGACGAATTTTTATTATTCGTTTTTATTAATATTGCTTCTATTTAAACGATTTCAACGATCTGAAATGCTTGAAAATGCTTATTTTAGCAAAACAGCACGTTTGAGTTTAATCTGCGTTTTAACGCGTAAAAAAACAAAAAAACGACAAAATTTTTATTATTCGTTTTTATTAATATTGCCCTATTTGAACGATTTCAACGATCAAAAAATGCTTGAAAATGCTTATTTTAGCAAAACAGCACGTTTTGAGCTTTAATCTGCTTTTTAAACCCGTAAAACAGCATAAAACGACGAATTTTTATTATTCTTTTTTATTAATATTGCCTATTTGAACGATTTCAACGATCTAAAATGCTTGAAAATGCTTATTTTAGCAAAACAGCACGTTTTGACTTTAATCTGCTTTAACGCGTAAAAAACAGCAAAAAAACGACGAATTTTTATTTGTTTTATTAATATTGCTCTATTTGAACGATTTCAACGATCAAAAAATGCTTGAAAATGCTTATTTTAGCAAAACAGCACGTTTTGATTTTAATCTGCTTTTAACGCGTAAAACAAAGAAAAACAAAAAACGCACTTTTTATTAATTCGTTTTTTTTATTATTTTTTATGTTGCTTCTATTTGAACGATTTCAACGATCTAAAATGCTTGAAAATGCTTTATTTTAGCAAAACAGCACGTTTTGAGCTTTAATCTGCGTTTTAACGCGTAAAACAGCATAAAAATGACGAATTTTTATTATTCGTTTTTTTTAAATTTGCTTCTATTTAAACGATTTCAACGATCTAAAATGCTTGAAAATGCTTATTTTTGCAAAACAGCACGTTTTGAGTTTTTAATCTGCGTTTAACGCGTAAAAAAAGCATAAAACGACGAAATTTTTATTATTCGTTTTTAATAATATTGCGCTATTTGAACGATTTCAACGATCTAAAATGCTTATTTTAGCAAAACAGCACGTTTTGAGCTTTTAATCTGCGTTTTAACGCGTAAAACAGCATAAAACGACGAATTTTTATTATTCTTTTTTTATTAATATGCTTCTATTTGAACGTTTTCCCAACGATCTAAAATGCCGAAAATGCTTATTTTAGCAAAACAGCACGTTTTGAGCTTTAATCTAAGTTTTAACGCGAAAAAACAGCAAAAAAACGACAAATTTTTATTATTCGTTTTTATTAATATTGCTTCTATTTGAACGATTTCAACGATCTAAAATGCTTGAAAATGCTTATTTTAGCAAAACAGCACGTTTTGAGTTTTTAGTCTGCGTTTAACGCGTAAAACAGCATAAAACGACGAAATTTTTATTATTCGTTTTATTAATATTGCGTCTATTTGAACGATTTCAACGATCTAAAATGCTTGAAAATGCTTATTTTAGCAGAACAGCACGTTTTGAGCTTTTATTCTGCGTTTTAACGCGTAAAACAGCATAAAAACGACGAAATTTTATTATTCTTTTTTAATAATATTGCGTCAATTTGAACGATTTCAACGATCTAAAATGCTTTTTTTTAGCAAAACAACACGTTTTGAGCTTTAATCTGCGTTTTAACGCGTAAAACAGCATCACGTTTTTTTATTATTCGTTTTTTTTAAATATTGTTCTTTTTGAACGATTTCAACATTAAAATCCGAAAATGCTTTTTGGGGACGGTGAGGAGTGCAAATGTTAAATTGATGAGGAAAAAGGACACTGTTTTTATACGAACAATGTTTTTTAAGAAGTTTTGAAAAGTATAGTTAAAAGATTGTAAAAAAGAATAGTTAAGAACTGAGTGTTTGAAGAATGTCAAAATTTTTTAAACTCCTTGTCCCCCACCAGCAACCCTTCAGGTTGATGGGTGGTGAAAAAAGGGGGAAGAAAGAAAGATTATTGGTGAAAAAAGGGGTATACTTGAAGAGAGGGGCGACCATTGTTTCTAAAACGAGGTGAAACCGCCCGACCGGGGATTGGGTTTTTTTAAAAAAAGATATTAGGAAATTTGGGAATTTTAGAAGAATTACGGATACAAAAAGATAAAAAAGTTAAAAGTTTTGAAATACAGAAATAAGTTTTGGGTAAAGACCCCCAAATCCCCTCCGGGAAAAGTTCCGGAAAAGGGCCCGGAAGAAGCTCTTCGGTTGGTTTTGGCATGCAGCAGAGGTGATCGCGTCGTTTGAGATGAAATCGAGAACCACGCCGGGGAAACGGTCGGTGGGTGCCTGTTCCCCAGCTCGTCGTTCGAGGTTGGCGAAGGTTGCAGTTTGGGGCGCGTGATGGATAAAACCCCAGCCGGAAACAGTGGGAAGTCGTACCTGTCTCCCAGATCTCGTCGTTCGGATTTTGGCGAGGGGTTGAACGTGTTTTGCGCGTCGCACGAGATGAAATCTTGGGAACCCAGCCCGGGAAAACAGTCGGTGAGTCGTACCTGTTCCCACCCTTTCGTCGTTCGGGGTTGTTGGGGTAAAAGGCAAGAGCTGATGTGCGCGTTGCACGGGAATAAACCGCGAACCCAGCGTGGAAACAGTCGGTGAGTCGTACCTGCCCCCTAAGTCTTGTTCGTTTGGAGAGAGTTGCTTAAAGAGATTTCGGATTCCCCGGGGATTGGTTGTAGTTGCTGCGCTGGATTTTGGTTGAACGGGGACCCGTGGGGTTGGTCGGGGAGCACCAGCTTTTGAGTAATTCCCCGGGAAAAACGTCTCAGGTAGGTCTTGGGCCCGTCCCCGGCGGTCTTTCAACCCGGCTTTTTTTTGTTGTTGTGAGAATACCATTTGTGGCATGTTCGCATAAACGGCAGAAGGAGTTGTAGGGCCGAAGGACCTGGGATGGAGGGATGCAAAATAGGTACCCAGGTGTGGTTGAGAAGGGCGGGGGGCTTTAGATTTTGAGCCACCCTTGTGGGTGGGAAAGAAGTGGTGTGAAGGGGTGGAGGTAGGGATAAAATTTTAAAGATGCGGCGGATGGCGGTGGTGGACCACCATGTGGACACCCCGGGCGGGGGCGCATCCCAGGCATACCAGGTAGGTGGCACATGGTCGGCTGGACGTCCCGGTAAAACTGGGGAGGGCGGTTGATCATCGTAGGGCAAAAGGGGGATGACCCCTTTCTGCGGTAGGAGCGAAGAGGCACGAAGATTGGGCCCTTTGGGCGGTTGATGTTGCTTTCGTCGTAGACATTGTTGTGTTCCCCTCAGGAATTGACTCCACCGATACCAAAAAAAAAACTAATGGTGTTTTTAAAGGTCGCGAAGATCCCCCCCGGGACCAATTTGGGATCGGTGAGTGAGTAAATTTTTAATTGATGAGTGGAAAAAGGGCACGATGTTTATTATCACGAACAATGTTTTTAAAGTCTTGGGGAAATATAGAGAAGATTGTAGAGAAGAATAGAAGAACTGAGGTTTTGGTTTAAAAAACTGTCCTTCTAAACCCCTTTTCACCCCCAGCAACCCTTCAGGGATGGGTGGTGACAAGAAATTTAAGTAGGGAAAAAAGTTAGTTGGGTTGGTGAAGAAAGTGGGGAATTGGGGAAGGGCGACCATTGACTGGGAATGAGTCGGAAACCGTCCGGCCTGGGGGTTAGGTTTTTTGGGAATAAAAGATATTAGGGAAAATTTGGGGGTTTTGATGAAGAATTACGGATACAAAAAAGATGAAGAAAATTATAAAAATTTTGAAATACAGAAATAAGCTTTGGGAAAGATCCCCACACTTATTTTAGCAAAACAGCACGTTTTTAGCTTTTTTAAACTAAGTTTTAACGCGTAAAAAAAGCATAAAAAAAGACGAATTTTTATTATTCGTTTTTTTTAATATTCTTCTATTTGAACATTTCAACGATTTAAAAAGCTTGAAAATGTTATTTTAGCAAAACAGCACGTTTTGAGCTTTTGTCTGCGTTTTAACGCGTAAAACAGCAAAAAAACGACGAAATTTTTTTTATTGTTTTTATTTAAAATTGCGTCTATTTGGGGAAAGATTTCAACGATCTAAAATGCTTTAAAATGCTTATTTTGCAGAACAGCAGTTTTGAGCATTCTGCGTTTAACGCGTAAAAAAGCATAAAACACGAAATTTTTTTATTCGTTTTTTTTTTTTATTGCGTCTATTTGAACGATTTCAACGATCAAAAAAGTTAAAATGTTATTTTGCAAAACAGCAGTTTTGGTTTAATCTGGTTTTAACGCGTAAAAAACATAAAAAAGACAATTTTTATTATTGTTTTTTTTTAATATTGCTTCTATTTGAACGATTTCAACGATCTAAAAAAGCTTGAAAATCTTATTTTTTGCAAAACAGCACGTTTTGAGCTTTAATTCGTTTTTAAAGCGTAAAACAGATAAAAAAAGACGTTTTTTTATTCGTTTTTATTAATTTGCTTCTATTTAAAAAGATTTCAACGATCAAAAATGCTTTAAAAAGTTATTTTAGCAAAACAGCACGTTTTTTAGCTTTAATCGCGTTTTAACGCGTAAACACATAAAACGACGAAATTTTTTTTAAGAAAAATTGCCATTTTAACGATTTCCCATCTAAAAAGCTTGAAAATGTTATTTTAGCAAAACAACACGTTTTGAACTTTTTAAACGCGTTTTAACGCGTAAAACAGCATAAAAAGACGAAATTTTTTTTTATTCGTTTTTATTTTTAAGCTCTAATTAACGATTTAACGATCAAAATGTTGAAAATCTTATTTTTGCAAAACAGCAGTTTTAATCTGCGTTTTAACGCGTAAAACAGCATAAAAAGCGTTTTTTTTTATTCGTTTTTTTTAATATTTTTATTTAAAAGATTTCAAGGGTTTAAAAAGCTTTTAAAAAGCTTATTTTGAAAACAGCACGTTTGAGCTTTAATCTGCGTTTTAAGCAAAACGCAAAAACGACGAATTTTTATTATTCGTTTTTATTAATATTGCTTTTGAACGATTTCAAGGGTCTAAAAAAGCTTGAAAATGCTTATTTTAGAAAACAGCACGTTTTATTTTTCGCGTTTTTTAAAGCGAAAAAAGCAAAAAAGCGAAATTTT
>NW_027047106.1:0-17360 GCF_025399875.1 Dalotia coriaria
TTTTTTTTTTTTTTTTTTTTTTTTTTTTATTTGCGTTTTTTAACCCCTAAAAAAAAAAAAGGAAAATTTTAATTCGTTTTTTTTTTCTCTTTTAACGTTTAACGATTAAAAGCTTAAATTCGTTTTAAAAAAAGTCTTTTTACTTTAATCCTTTTTTTTGCCAAAAAACAAAAACGGGGTTTTTTTTCGTTTTTTTTTTTAAATTTTAGAAAGATTTAAATTTTAAAATTTTTTTTTAAAAACCACGTTTTAGCTTTAATTTCTTTTGCAAAAACATAAAAAAATTTTTTTTCGTTTTATTTATTCTTTTTTAAATTTCCCTCTAAAAATTAAAATGTTTTTTAAAAAGCCTTTTAGCAACGCGTTTTAAGCCCTTTTTCCAAAAAAAGGGTTTTTTTTCGTTTTTTTATTTTTGGTTATTTAACGATTTAACATTAAAAAACAAAAAAGCTTTTTTAAAAAGCCTTTTAGCAACAGGTTTAACTAAAAAAACCTTTTAAAAAAAAAAAATTTTTTTATTTTTTTTTTAAAAATTTTTTTTAAAGTTTTAAATTAAAATGCTTAAAATTTTTTTTGCAAAACAGCACTTTAGCTTTTAAACTGCGTTTTAAGCGTAAAACACTAAAAACGCAATTTTTTTTTATTCGTTTTTATTAATAATTTTTCTTTTAAAGTTTTAACGATTAAAATGCTTGAAAATGCTTATTTTAGCAAAACAACGTTTTGAGGAATCTGCTTTTCGCGAAAACACATAAAAACGACGAATTTTTTTATTCGTTTTTTTTATATTTCTTTTGACGATTTCAACGATCTAAAATGCTTGAAAATGCTTATTTTGAAAACACAGTTTTTTTTAATCTGCGTTTTAACGCGAAAAAAAAAAAACGACAATTTTATTATTCGTTTTATTAATATTGCTTCTATTTAAAGATTTCCCAAATCTAAAATGCTTAAAAAATTTTTTTAAAAACCCCTTTTTTTGCTTTTTTTTCCTTTTTAAAAAAAACAAAAAAAATTTTTTTTTTTTATTCGTTTTTTTTTAAAGTTCAGCGATTTAAACAAAATGCTTGAAAAGCTTTTTTTGAAAAAATTTTGGTTTTTAACGCGTTTTTTTCCTAAAAAGCAAAAAACCCTTTTTTTTTATTGTTTTTTTTAAATTTCGTCTATTTGAAGTTTTTTAAGACTAAAAACTTAAAATGCTTTTTAAAAAACAGCAATTTTTTTTTTTCGTTTTTCCTAAAAAAAACGAAATTTTTTTAAAACTTTTTTTAAATTTTTTTTTTTACGACAGTCAAAATGCTTAAAATGCTTTTTTTAGCAAAACAGCGTTTTAGGCTTTTATTTCGTTTTAATAAAAAGCTAAAAAAGGATTTTTAAGGTTTATTTTTTTTGCTTATTTAACACAACGTTTAAAAACTTAAATTCTTTTTTTAAAACAAAACGTTTTTGAGCTTTGTCTGCGTTTTAACGCGTAAAACAGCATAAAAACGACGGGAAATTTTTATTATTCGTTTTTATTAATATTTGCTTCTATTTGAACGATTTCAACATTTGATCTAAAATGCTTGAAAATGCTTATTTTAGCAAAACAGCACGTTTTGAGCTTTTAATCTGCGTTTTAACGCGTAAAACAGCATAAAACGACGAATTTTTTATTATTCGTTTTATTAATATTGCTTCTATTTGAACGATTTCCAGCGATCTAAAATGCTTGAAAATGCTTATTTTGCAAAACAGCACGTTTTGAGCTTTTAATCTGCGTTTTAACGCGTAAACAGCATAAAACGACGAATTTTTATTATTCGTTTTTTATTAATATTGCGTCTATTTGAACGATTTCCGGCGATCTAAAATGCTTGAAAATGCTTGTTTTAGCAAAACAGCACGTTTTGAGCTTTAATCAGCGTTTAACGCGTAAAACAGCATAAAACGACGAAATTTTTATTATTTGTTTTTATTAATATTGCGTCTATTTGAACGATTTCAACGTCTAAAATGCTTGAAAATGCTTATTTTTTAGCAAAAGGAAACAGCACCGTTTGAGGAGCCTTAATCTGCGTTTTAACGCGTAAAACGCAACATAAAAACGACGCATTTTTTTTATTATTCGTTTTTATTAATATTGCTTCTATTTTGAACGATTTCAACGATCTAAAATGCTTGAAAATGCTTATTTTAGCAAAACGGCACGTTTTTGAGCTTTAATCTGCGTTTTAAGCGCGTAAAACATCATAAAACGACGGTATTTTTATTCGCTTTTACATTAATGCTTCTATTTGAACGATTTCAACGATCACAAATGCTTGAAAATGCTTATTTTTAGCAAAACAGCATGTTTTTGAGCTTTTATCCTGCGTTTAACGCGTAAACAACATAAAACGACGAATTTTACATTATTCGTTTTTTATTAATATTCTTCTATTTGAACGATTTCAACGATCTAAAATGCTTGAGAAAATACTTTATTTTAGCAAAACAGCACGTTTGCGGTTTAATCTGCGTTTTAACGCGTAAAACGGCGCATAAAAACGACGAAATTTTTATTATTCGTTTTTTGTTAATATTGCGTCTATTTGAACGATTTCAACGATCTAAAATGCTTGAAAATGCTTATTTGTAAAACAGCACGTTTTTTGAGCTTTAATCTGCGTTTTAACGCGTAAAACAGCATAAAACGACGAATTTTTATTATTCGTTTTTATTAATATTGCGTCTATTTGAACGATTTCAACGATCTAAAATGCTTGAAAATGCTTATTTTAGCAAAACAGCACGTTTGAGCTTTAATCTGCGTTTTAACGCGTAAAACAGCGCATAAAACGACGAATTTTATTGTTATTCGTTTTTTATTAATATTGCTTCTATTTGAACGATTTCAACGATCTAAAATGCTTGAAAATGCTTATTTTTAACAAAACGACACGTTTGGGCTTTTATTCTGCGTTTTAACGCGTAAAACAGCATAAAAACGACGAAATTTTTATTATTCGTTTTTATTAATATTGCGTCTATTTGAGCGATTTCAGCTTGATCTAAAATGCTTAATGCTTATTTTAGCAAAACAGCACGTTTTGAGAGCTTTAATCTGCGTTTAACGCGTAAAAACATAAAATAACCCAATTTTTATTATTCGTTTTTATTAATATTGCTTCTATTTAAACGATTTCAACGATCTAAAATGCTTGAAAATGCTTATTTTACGCAGCAAAACAGCACGTTTTTGAGCTTTAATCTTCGTTTTAACGCGTAAAACAGCATAAAACGACGAAATTTTTATTATTCGTTTTTATTAATATTGCTTCTATTTGAACGATTTCAACGATCTAAATGCTTGAAAATGCTTATTTTTAGCAAAACAGCACGTTTTGAGGCTTTAATCTGCGTTTTAACGCGTAAAACAGCATAAAACGACCAGATTTTTTCAGTATTCGTTTTTATTAATATTGCGTCTATTTAGACGATTTCAACGATCTAAAATGCTTGAAAATACTTGTTTAGCAAAACAGCACGTTTTTGAGCTTTAATCACCAAACGTTTTTAACGCGTAAAACAACATAAAAACGACGAATTTTTATTATTCGTTTTTATTAATATTACTTCTATTTGGTTGATTTCAACGAAATAAAATGCTTGAAAATGCTTATTTTAGCAAAACAGCACGTTTTGAGCTTTTAATCAGCGTTTTAACTTTGGCATCAAAACAGCATAAAAACGACGAAATTTTTTATTATTTGTTTTATTAATATTTGCGTCTGGCCCCGGAACGATTTCAACGATCTAAAATGCTTGAAAATGCTTATTTTTAGCAAAAACAGCACGTTTTGAGCTTTAATCTGCGTTTTAACGCGTAAACAGCATAAAACGACGGAATTTTTACATTATTCGTTTTATTAATATTGCTTCTATTTGAACGATTTCAACGATCTAAAATGCTTGAAAATGCTTATTTTTAGCAAAAACAGCACGTTTGAGCTTTTAATCTGCGTTTTAACGCGTAAAAACATCATAAAACGACGAAATTTTATTATTCGCTTTTATTAATATTGCTTCTATTTGAACGATTTCAACGATCTAAAATGCTTGAAAATGCTTATTTTAGCAAAACAGCACGATTTGAGCTTTTAATCACCGTTTTAACGCGTAAAACAACGCTTAAAAACGACGAAATTTTTATTATTCGTTTTTTTTATTAATATTGCGTCTATTTGAACGATTTCAACGATCTAAAATGCTTGAAAATGCTTATTTTAGTAGCAAAACAGCACGTTTGAGCTTTTATTCTGCGTTTTAACGCGTAAACAGCATAAAACGACGAGGTACATTATTCGTTTTTTTATTTTTGTGCGTATATTTGAACGATTTCAACGGTCTAAAATGCTTGAAAATGCTTATTTTGGCAAAACACCACGTTTTTGAGCTTTTAATCTGCGTTTTAACGCGTAAACAGCATAAAAAACGACGAATTTTTTTATTATTCGTTTTTTATTAATATTGCTTCTATTTGAACGATTTCAAAGATCTAAAATGCTTGAAAATGCTTATTTAGCAAAACGGCGTTTTTGAGGCTTTAATCTGCGTTTTACTAACGCGTAAAACAGCATAAAACGACGAAAGGAAATTTTTATTATTCGTTTTTTATTAATATTACTATTTGAACGATTTCAACGATCTAAAATGCTTGAAAATGCTTATTTTAGCAAAACAGCACGTTTTGAGCTTTTAATCTGCGTTTTACGCGTAAAACAGCATAAAAACGGCGAATTTTTTATTATGCGTTTTATTAATATTGCTTCTATTTGAACGATTTCAACGATCTAAAATGTTTTGAAAATGCTTATTTAACAAACAGCGCGTTTGAGGCTTTTACAATCTCTGCGTTTTTGCTCGTAAAACAGCATAAAAACGACAATTTTTATTGTCGTTTTTATTAATATTGATTCTATTTGAACGGTGATTTCAACGATCGTCTTTGAAAATGCTTATTTTTAGCAAAACAGCACGTTTTGACTTTTAATCTGCGTTTTAACGCGTAAAAACAGCATAAAACGACGAATTTTTTATTATTCGTTTTATTAATATTGCGCGTCTATTTGAACGATTTCAACGATCTAAAATGCTTGAAAATGCTTATTTTAGCAAAACAGCACGTTTGAGAGCTTTTAATCTGCGTTTTTAACGCGTAAAACAGCATAAAATGACGAATTTTTTGTTATTCATTTTTTTTATTATATTGCTTCTATTTAAACGATTTCAACGATCTAAAATGCTTGAAAATGCTTATTTAGCAAAACAATAATATATTTTTGAGCTTTTAATCTGCGTTTTAACGCGTAAAACAGCACATAAACGACGAATTTTTTATTATTCGTTTTTATTAATATTGCTTCTATTTGAAGAGACGACACAACGATTTAAAATGGCGAAAATGCTTATTTTAGCAAAACAGCTTTGATTTGAGCTTTAATCTGCGTTTTAACGTAAAACAGCATAAAACGACGAAAGGTACATTATTCGTTTTTATTAATATTGCGTCTATTTGAACGATTTCAACGATCTAAAATGCTTGAAAATGCTTATTTTTAGCAAAACAGCACGTTTTTGAGCTTTTTAATCTGCGTTTTAACGCGTAAAACAGCGCATAAAAACGACGGTACATTATTCGTTTTTATTAATATTGCGTCTATTTTGTGAACGATTTCAACGATCTAAAATACTTGAAAATGCTTATTTTAGCAGCAAAACAGCGTTTTGAGCTTTTAATCAGCGTTTTAACGCGTAAAAACAACATAAAAACGACGAAATTTTTATTATTTGTTTTATTAATATTGCGTCTATTTGAACGATTTCAACGATCTAAAAATGCTTGAAAATGCTTATTTTTAGCAGCAAAAACAGCACGTTTTGAGCAGCAATCTGCGTTTTAACGCGTAAAACAGCATAAAACGACGCATTTTTGTTATTCGTTTTTATTAATATTGCTTCTATTTGAACGAAGATTTCCATCTTTTTTAAGTTTAAAAAACAAAAATGTTTAAAAAACTTTTTTAGCAAAACAGCAGGGGTTTTTTTTCGTTTTAATAAAACCATAAAAAGGGGAATTCATTAGCTTTTTTTTTAAATTTCTTTTTTGAAATTTAAGTTTAAAAACTTTTTGCTTTTTTAGCAAAAAAGCAGGGGTTTTAAATTTTTTTTAATAAAAACCAAAAAAACGAAATTTTTTTTTTTTTTTTTTTTTAAAATTTCTTATTTAACACAAAGTTAAAAACTTAAAATCTTTTTTGCAAAACCATTTTTACATTTTTTTTTAACCCTGTAAAAGCAAAATTTTTTTATTTTTTTTTAAATTGGGTTTTTAAAAAATTTAAGCAAAAAAATTGAAAATCTTTTTTAGCAAAAAAAATTTTTACAATTTTTTTTTTAAAAAAGCTTTAAAAAAAGGGAAAATTTTTATTATTTTTTTAAATTTCTTTTTTAAAAAGATTTGTTAAAATGCTTAAAATTTTTTAGCAAAACGACGTTTTTTTTAAATTTGTTTTAATAAAAAATGACGAAAATTTTTTTTTTTTTTTTTTTTAAATTTCGTCAAAAACACAAAGTTTTAAAAATTAAAAAACTTTTTTTTTAAAAAAACAGATTTTTTGTTTTAATTGCGTTTTAACGGTCAACATAAAAAAAACTTTTAATTCCTTTTAAAAGCCTTTTTAAGTTTAACGTTAAAAGCTTAAAAAGCATTTTAAAAAAAAAAATTTTATTTTAAATTCGTTTTAAAAAAAAAAACGACAATTTTTTTTTTTTTTTTTTTTTTTAAAAGCCTTTTGAAGTTTAACATCTAAAAAGCTTAAAATGCATTTTAAAAAACCGTTTTTTTTTTTGCGTTTTTGGAAAAAGCATAAAAAACAAATTTTTAATTTATTTTAAAAGCCTTTTGAAGTTTAACTCTAAAAACTAAAAGCTTTTTAAAAAAGACGTTTTTTTACTGCTTATAAGCGTAAAAAGATAAAATAAATTTTTTAAAACTTTTTAAAATTTTTTTTTGAAGTTTAACGTCAAAAACGAAAACATTTTTAAAAAAAGATTTTTTAATTGCGTTTTAAAAAACCATAAAAAAGTTTTTTAAAACTTTTTTTTAATTTTCTTATTTGAAAGATTTAAGTTAAAAAAACTTAAAACATTTTTCAAAAAGCATTTTATTTTTTCGGTTTTTTTAAGCGTAAAATAAAAAACACGAATTTTTTTTAATTGTTTTTTTTTTAAATTTCTTATTTTAACGTTTTAAAGTTAAAAACTTTTTAAAAAGCTTTTTTAGCAAAACAGCATTTTTAGTTTTATTTCGTTTTTAACGCGTAAAAAAGCCATAAAACGACGAATTTTTTTTATTCCTTTTTTTTAATATTGCTTCTATTTGAACGATTTCAACGATCTAAAAACTTGAAAAAGCTTATTTTACAAAAAAACACGTTTTAACTTTAATCTGCGTTTTAACGCGTAAAAAAAGCATAAAAAAGACGAAATTTTTATTATTCGTTTTTTTTTAATATTGTTTTAGAAAAGATTTCAACCCCATCTAAAATGTTAAAAAGCTTTTTTTTAAAACAAAACAGCACGTTTTTAGTTTTAATCTGCGTTTTAACCCCGTAAAAAAGCTTTTTAAAAGACAATTTTTATTATTCGTTTTTATTAATATTGCGTCTTTTGAACGGGTTTCAAAATCTAAAAGCTTGAAAATGCTTATTTTAGCAAAAAAGCACGTTTTTAGCTTTTAATTGCGTTTTAACGCGTAAAAAAGCATAAAAGACTTTTTTTTTATTCGTTTTTATTAATATTGCTTCTATTTTGAACGATTTCAACGATCTAAAATGCTTGAAAATCTTTTTTTTAAACAAAACAAAGGGCCCCTTTTCTTTAATCTTGCGTTTTTTTAACCCCAAAAACCGGGGTTGACAAATTTTTTAACCCCTTTTTTTTTAATATTGCCCTCTATTTAAAAAGATTTCAACGATCTAAAATGCTTGAAAATGCTTTTTTTTAAAAAAAACAGCACGTTTTGAGTTTTTAAACTGCGTTTTTAAAGCGTAAAACCTTTTAAAAAAGACAATTTTTTTTTATTCGTTTTTTTTTAATTTTTGCTTTTATTTTTAAACGATTTCAACGATCTAAAATGCTTGAAAATGCCATTTTAGCAAAACAGCACGTTTTTAGCTTTTTTAAACTGCGTTTTTTTAAAGCGTAAAACAACATTAAAAAAGACAAAATTTTTTTTTATTCGTTTTTATTAATATTGCTTTCTATTTTTAACGATTTCAACGATCTAAAATGCTTGAAAATGCTTATTTTAGGGGGAAAAAAAAACGTTTTGAGCTTTTAATCTGCGTTTTAAAGCGGGAAAAAGTAAAACCCACAAATTTTTTTTATTCGTTTTTTTAATTTTTGCGTCTTTTGAAAGATTTCAACGTCTAAAAAAGCTTGAAAAAACCCTTTTTTTTAGTAAAACAGCACGTTTTTAGTTTTAAAACTGCGTTTTGGGGTAAAAGGCAAAAACCGGAATTTTTTTTTTTTCGTTTTTATTAATTTTTGCTTTTGGTTTGGGAAAGATTTCCCCGATCTAAAATGCCGGAAAAAAGCTTATTTTAGCAAAAAAAGCACGTTTTGAGCTTTAATCTGCGTTTTAACGCGTAAAAACCAAAAAAACGAATTTTTTTTATTCGTTTTTATTAATATTGTTTATTTAAACGATTTAACGATCTAAAAAAGCTTGAAAATGCTTTTTTTTTTGGGAAAAAAAGCCCTTTTTAGTTTAATCTGCGTTTTAACGCCTAAAACAGCATAAAAACGACGAAAATTTTTTTTTTTTTTTAAATTGCGTCTTTTGAACATTTCAACGATCTTCTTTTAAAATGCTTTTTTTTAAACAAAACAGCACGTTTTGAGCTTTTAATCTGCCTTTTTTTGCAAAAAAACATAAAAAACCGAATTTTTTTTATTCCTTTTTTTAAAATTGCTTCCGGGAAAATTTTAACGATCTAAAATGCTTGAAAAATGCTTATTTTTAAAAAAACAGCACGTTTTTTTTCTTTTAATCTGCGTTTTAACGCGTAAAACAAACATAAAAAAGACGAAATTTTTTTTTATTCGTTTTTTATTAATATTCTTCTATTTAAAAGATTTCAAAAGGGTCTAAAATGCTTGAAAATGCTTATTTTTGCAAAACAGCGTTTTTAGCTTTTTAAACTGCGTTTTAACGCGAAAACAGCATAAAACGGGCGAAAATTTTTTTTATTCGTTTTTTTTTAATATTGCGTCTATTTGAACGTTTCAACGATCTAAAATTCTTGAAAATGCTTATTTTAGCAAAACAGCACGTTTTTAGTTTTTAAAATTTCGTTTTTTAAAGCGTAAAACAGCATAAAACCGGCGAATTTTTTTTTATTCCTTTTTTTTTTAATATTGCTTCTATTTTAAAAGATTTCAACGATCTTTAAAAAGCTTTTAAAATGCTTATTTTAGCAAAAAAAAGCACGTTTTTTTCTTTAATCTGGAACGGGGTAAAAAAAGCATAAAAAAGACGAAATTTTTTTTTTCGTTTTTTTTTAATGTTTCTATTTAAAAGATTCCCGTCTAAAAAAGCTTCGAAAATGCTTATTTTTTGCAAAAAAAAGGCCCTTTTGAGCTTTTTAAACTGCGTTTTAACGCGGTCGAAAAAACGACGAATTTTTATTATTCGTTTTTTATTAAAATTTCGTCTTTTGAACGATTTCCCAAAGATCTAAAATGCCTTTAAAATGCTTATTTTAGCAAAAAAGCACGTTTTTAGGGTTTAACTTGGGGTTTTAAGCGTAAAAAAACATAAAAGACAAATTTTTTTTTTATTCGTTTTTTTTTAATATTTTGTTCTATTTTTAAAAAGATTTCAACGATTTAAAATTTTGAAAATGCTTTTTTTTAGCAAAACAGACGTTTTTTAGCTTTTTAAACTGCGTTTTAACGCGTAAAACAGCATAAAAAAAAAAGAAATTTTTTTTATTCGTTTTTTTTAATATTGCGTCTATTTGAAAAAGGGTTTTAAAAAATCAAAAAGCGGAAAAACTTTTTTGGGGGAAAAAGGCCCTTTTGGGTTTTTTCCCCGTTTTTAACCCTAAAAAAAGCAAAAAAAGGCGAATTTTTTTTTTATTCCGGTTTTTTTTTAATTTTTGTTTTTATTTTTAAAAGGGGTTTCAAACGATCTAAAATGCTTGAAAATGCTTTTTTTTTGGGAAAACGGCGTTTTGAGCCTTTTTAATTTCGTTTTCGCGTAAAAAAGCATAAAAAAGGGCGAAATTTTTTTATTTTGTTTTTTTTTAATATTGCTTCTATTTGAAACGATTTCCCCGATCCAAAAAAGGGGAAAATGCTTATTTTTTGCAAAAAACCGTTTTTGAGCTTTTTAAACTGCGTTTTAACGCCTTAAAAAAGCATAAAACGAAATTTTTTTTATTATTCGTTTTTATTAATATTGGGGTCTATTTTAACGGTTCCAAAGATCTAAAATTGGGGAAAAAGCTTTTTTTAGCAAAACAGCACGTTTTGAGTTTTAATCTGCGTTTTTAACGCGTAAAAAAGCATAAAAAGACAAATTTTTTTTTATTCGTTTTTATTAATATTGCTTTTTTTGAACGATTTCAACGGGGTTTAAAAAAACTTGAAAATGCTTTTTTTTAGAAAACAGCACGTTTTTAGCTTTAATCTGCGTTTTAACGGAAAAACGGGATAAAAAGACGAAAATTTTAATTTTTCGTTTTTTTTTTTTATTGCTTTTATTTAACGATTTCAACGATCAAAATGCTTGCCTTTTTAGCAAAAAAGCACGTTTTGAGGGTTTTTAAACTGCGTTTTAACGCGGGAAAACAGCATAAAACGACGAATTTTTTTTTATTCGTTTTTTTTTTTAATTTTTTGCTTCCCATTTGAACGATTTCAACCCATCCCAAAATTCCTTTAAAATGTTTATTTTGGGAAAACAGCACGTTTTTTAGTTTAATCTGCGTTTTTTAAAGCGTAAAACCGGGGCAAAACGACGAATTTTTTTTTTTTCCTTTTTATTAATTTGGTTTTTATTTTAAACCCATTTCCCCGATCAAAATTTTAAAATGTTTTTTTTAGCAAAAAAGGGGCCCTTTTTTGGAGGAAAAACTGCGTTTTAACGCGTAAAAAAGCATAAAACGACGAAATTTTTTTTATTCGTTTTTTTAATTTTTTTCTATTTGAACGATTTCCCAAAGGGTCGTTTGAAAATCTTATTTTAGCAAAAACAGCACGTTTTTAGCAACCGTTTTAACGCGTAAAAAAACAAAAAACGACGGGTTTTTTTTTTCGTTTTTTTTAATATTGCTTTTATTTAAAAAGATTTCAACGATCTAAAATGCCTTTAAAATGTTTTTTTAGCAAAACAGCACGTTTTGAGGTTTTAATTGCGTTTTAAGCGTAAAAAGGGATAAAAGACAAATTTTTTTATTCGTTTTTTTTTTAATATTGCTTTTATTTAAACGATTTCAACGATCTAAAATGTTTTAAAATGTTTTTTTTAACAAAAAAAAGCCGTTTTTAGGGGAACTGCTTTTAACGCGTAAAAAAAAGCATAAAAAAGACGAAATTTTTTTTATTCCTTTTTATTAAATTTCTTTTATTTTAACGATTTCACCCCTCTAAAAAAGCTTGAAAATGCTTATTTTAGCAAAACAGCACGTTTTGAGTTTTTTAAAAAGCTTTTTAAAGCGAAAAAAGCTTTTTAAAAAAAGACGAAAATTTTTTTTTTTTCCTTTTTTTTTAATATTTTTCCCAAGGAAAAGTTTTCCCCGATCTAAAAAAGCCCGAAAATGTTTTTTTTTTAAAAAAACAGCACGTTTTGAGTTTTTAAACTGCGTTTTTAAAGCGTAAAACAGCATAAAACGACGAAATTTTTTTTTTATTCGTTTTATTAATTTTTGCTTTTATTTGAACGGTTTCAACGATCTAAAATGCTTTTAAAAAGCTTATTTTGGGAAAACAGCACGTTTTTAGTTTTTAAACTGCGTTTTAAGCTTTTAAACAACATAAAAAAGACAAAATTTTTATTATTCGTTTTTATTAATAGCTCTTTTTTAACGATTTTAACGATCTAAAATGCTTAAAATGCTTTTTTTTTAGCAAAACAGCACGTTTTGAGCTTTTTAAACTGCGTTTTAACCCCGTAAAAAAGCCTTTAAAAAAAAAAAATTTTTTTTTATTCGTTTTTTTTAATATTTTCTTTTATTTGAACGATTTCAACGGGTCTAAAATGCTTGAAAAAAGCTTATTTTTTGAAAACAGCACGTTTTGAGCTTTTAAACTGCGTTTTAACCCTAAAAAAGCATAAAAAAGACGGGTTTTTAAATTTTTCTTTTTATTAATTTTTGCTTTTATTTGGGAAAGATTTCAACGATCAAAATGCTTGAAAAAGCTTATTTTAGAAAACAGCACGTTTTTAGTTTAATCTGCGTTTTAACGCGTAAAAACAAAAACGACGAATTTTTATTTCGTTTTTTTTAATTTTTGTTTTTATTTAAAAAGATTTCCAAGGGATCTAAAATGCTTGAAAATCCCTTTTTTTTTAGCAAAAAAAGCCCCGTTTTTTAGTTTTAAAAACTGCGTTTTAACGCAAAAAAAGCATAAAAAAGACGAAATTTTTTTTTATTCCCTTTTTTTTAATATTCTTTTATTTGAAAAGATTTTAACGGGTTCCAAAAAGCTTGAAAATGCTTATTTTTGGGAAAAAAAGCACGTTTTGAGCTTTTTAAACTGCGTTTTTTTAAAGCGTAAAACAGCATAAAAAAGACGAATTTTTATTATTTCTTTTATTAATATTGCTTTCCCTTTAAAAAGGGTTTCCCCGATCTAAAATGCTTTTAAAATGCTTTTTAGCAAAACAGCACGTTTTTAGTTTTTAAACTGCGTTTTTAAAGCGTAAAACAACAAAAAAACGACGAATTTTTTTAAATTCGTTTTTTTTTAAAAATTGCTTCTATTTTAACGATTTCCCAAAGATCTAAAATGGGGAAAATGCTTTTTTTTAAAACAAAACAGCACGTTTTGAGCTTTTTAAACTGCGTTTTTAAAGCGAAAAAAAGCAAAAAACGACGAAATTTTTTTTTTTTTTGTTTTTTATTTAGCCGTTTTTATTTAAAAGATTTCAACGATCTAAAAAAGCTTGAAAAATGCTTTTTTTTAGCAAAAAAAGCACGTTTTTAGCTTTTAAACTGCGTTTTAACGCGTAAAACAAATTAAAAAAAAGGGGGAAAAATTTTTTTTATTCCTTTTTATTTATTGCTTTTATTTGAAACATTTAAACGATCCAAAAAAAGCGAAAAAAGTTTTTTTTAGCAAAACAGCACGTTTTGAGTTTTTAAACTGCGTTTTAACGCGTAAAAAAACATAAAAAAAGACGAAAAATTTTTTTATTTCTTTTTATTAATATTGCTTCTATTTGAACGTTTTCAACGATCTAAAATGCTTGAAAATGCTTATTTTAGCAAAACAGCACGTTTTGAGCTTTTAATCTGCGTTTTAACGCGTAAAACAGCATAAAAAAGACGAAATTTTTATTATTCGTTTTTATTAATATTGCGTCTTTTGAACGATTTCAACGATCTAAAATGCTTGAAAATGCTTATTTTAGCAAAACAGCACGTTTTTAGCTTTAATCTGCGTTTTTTAAAGCGTAAAAAAGCATAAAACGACGAAATTTTTAATATTCGTTTTTATTAATATTGCGTCTATTTGAACGATTTCAACGATCGAAAATGCTTGAAAATGCTTATTTTAGCAAAACAGCACGTTTTGAGCTTTAATCTGCGTTTTAACGCGTAAAACAGCATAAAATGACGATTTTATTATTCGTTTTTATTATTGCTTCTATTTAAACGATTTCAACGATCTAAAATGCTTGAAAATGCTTATTTTAGCAAAACAGCACATTTTGAGCTTTTAATCTGCGTTTTTTAAAGCGTAAAACATAAAACGACGAAATTTTTATTATTCGTTTTCAATAATATTGCGTCTATTTGAACGATTTCAACGATCTAAAATGCTTGAAAATGCTTATTTTAGCAAAACACCACGTTTTGAGCTTTTTAAACTGCGTTTTAACGCGTAAAACAGCATAAAAACGACGATTTTTATTATTGGTTTTTATTAATATTGCGTCTATTTGAACGATTTCAACGATCTAAAATGCTTGAAAATGCTTATTTTAGCAAAACAGCACGTTTTGAGCTTTTTAAACTGCGTTTTTTAACGCGTAAAACAGCATAAAAAAGACGAATTTTTTATTATTCGTTTTTTTTTAATATTGCTTCTATTTGAACGATTTCAACGATCAAAATGCTTGAAAATGCTTATTTTAGCGAAAAAAGCACGTTTTGAGCTTTTTAAACTGCGTTTTTAAAGCGTAAAACAGCATAAAAAAAACGAATTTTTATTATTCGTTTTTTTTTTAATATTGCTTCTATTTAAACATTTTTTTCGATCTAAAATGCTTGAAAATGCTTATTTTAGCAAAACAGCTCGTTTTTAGCTTTTAATCTGCACGTTTTTTAAAGCGTAAAACAGCATAAAAAAGACGAATTTTTTATTATTCGTTTTTTTTTTAATATTGCGTCTATTTGAACGATTTCCCCAAACTAAAATGATTGAAAATGTTTCTTTAGCAAAAAACAGCACGTTTTGAGGGTTTATTCTGCGTTTTTTTAACCCTAAAACGGGATAAAAACGACGAAATTTTATTATTCGTTTTTTTTTAATATTGCGTCTATTTGAACGATTTCCCAAAGATCTAAAATGCCTTTAAAATGCTTATTTTGGGAAAAAAGCACGTTTTTTAAGGGTTTAATAGCCAAACGCGTAAAACATTTGGGGACGGAATTTTTTTATTCGTTTTTTTTTAATATTGCTTCTATTTAAACGATTTCAACGATCAAAATGCTTGAAAATGCTTATTTTTTGAAAACAGCACGTTTTGAGCTTTTTAAACTGCGTTTTTTAAAGCGTAAAAAAGCATAAAAAAGACAATTTTTATTATTGTTTTTTTTAATATTGCGTCTATTTGAACGATTTCAACGATCTAAAAAGCTTGAAAATGCTTATTTTAGCAAAACAGCCCCGTTTGGGGCTTTTTCGCGTTTTAACCCCGTAAAACAACTAAAAAAGACAGATTTTTTTTTATTCGTTTTTATTAATATTGCTTCTATTTAAACGATTTCCAACGATCTAAAAAAGCTTGAAAATGCTTATTTTAGCAAAAAGCACGTTTTGAGGGTTTTAATCTGCGTTTTAACCCTAAAACAACATAAAACGACGAAATTTTTTTTATTCGTTTTTTTTTAATATTTCTCTATTTGAACGATTTCAACGATCTAAAATGCTTGAAAATGCTTATTTTAAACAAAAACAGCACGTTTTTAGGGAAAACTGCGTTTTTAAAGCGTAAAACAACATAAAACGACGAATTTTTGGTTTTTTCCTTTTTTTTAATTTGGCCCCTTTTTCGTTTCAACGATATAAAATGCTTGAAAATGCTTATTTTTAACCCAAAACCCGCACGTTTTTACTTTAATCTGCGTTTTAACTTTAAAACAACATAAAAACGACGAAATTTTTTTTAATTGTTTTATTAATATTTGCTTCTTTTGAACGATTTCCCCGATCTAAAATGTTTAAAATGCTTATTTTAGCAAAACAGCACGTTTTTGGGGGGCTTTTTAAACTGCGTTTTTAAAGCGTAAAACAACATAAAAAAGACGAATTTTTTTTTTATTCGTTTTTATTAATATTGGGGTCTATTTGAACGATTTCAACGATCCCAAAAAGCTTGAAAATGCTTTTTAAACAAAACAGCCCTTTTGAGCTTTAATCCCCGCGTTTTTTAAAACGTAAAACCCAAAAAAAACGACAAAATTTTTTTTATTCGTTTTTTTTTAATATTGCTTCTATTTGGGGAAAGTTTTAACGATCCAAAAAAGCTTGAAAATACTTATTTTTTTAAAAAAAAGCACGTTTTTAGCTTTTTAAACTGCGTTTTAACGCGTAAAAGAATAAAAACGACGAAATTTTTAAATTTTTCGTTTTTTTTTTAATAATTTCGTCTATTTGAACGATTTCAACGATCCCAAAATGCTTGAAAATGCTTATTTTTTTAAAAAAAGCACGTTTTGAGCTTTTTAATTTCGTTTTAACGCGTAAAACAGCATAAAAAAGACAGAAATTTTTTAAAATTCGTTTTTTATTAATTTGCGTCTATTTGAACGATTTCAACGATCGAAAATGCTTGAAAATCTTATTTTAAAAAACAGCCCTTTTTAAAGGGTTTTTAAACTGCGTTTTTCGCGTAAAACGGGAAAAAAAGACGATTTTTTTTTTATTCGTTTTTTTTTAATATTGCTTCTATTTAAACGGTTTTTAACGTCCAAAAAAGCTTTTAAAATGCTTATTTTAGCAAAAAAACACATTTTGAGCTTTTTAAACTGCGTTTTTTAAAGCGTAAAACAACATAAAACGACAATTTTTTTTTTATTCGTTTTTTTTAATTTGCCTTTTTATTTGGGCGGGGGTTCCAAAGTCTAAAATGCTTGAAAATGCTTTTTTTTAGCAAAACAGCACGTTTTTAGCTTTAATCTGGTTTTAACGCGGAAAAACAGCATAAAAAAGACGAAATTTTTTTTATTGTTTTCAATAATATTGCGTCTATTTGAACGATTTCAACGATCTAAAATGCTTGAAAATGCTTTTTTTTAGCAAAACACCACGTTTTTAAGGGTTTTAATCTTTCGTTTTTTAAAGCGTAAACAACATAAAAAAGACAATTTTTTTTTGGTTTTATTTAAAATTGCGTCTATTTGAAACGATTTCAACGATCTAAAATGCTTGAAAATGCTTATTTTAGCAAAACAGCACGTTTTTAGGGTTTAATCCCGTTTTTAACCCTAAAAAAACATAAAAACGACGAATTTTTTTTTATTCGTTTTTATTAATATTGCTTCCCTTTTTAACGATTTCAACGATCTAAAATGCTTGAAAATGCTTATTTTAGCAAAACAGCACGTTTTGGGGCTTTTTAAACTGCGTTTTTTAACCCTAAAACAAATAAAACCGACGAATTTTATTATTCGTTTTTTTTTAATTTGCGTCTTTTGGGGAAAGATTTCAACGATCTAAAATGCTTGAAAATGCATTTTAGCAAAACAGCCGTTTTTTAGCTTTAAAAACACCGTTTTAAGCGTAAAACAGCATAAAAAAGACAAATTTTAAATTTTTGGGGTTTTTTTTAAATTTTTTCTATTTGAACGATTTCAACGTCTAAAATGCTTGAAAATGCT
>NW_027047107.1:0-17350 GCF_025399875.1 Dalotia coriaria
TTTTTTAAACGTTTTTTTTTTAAAATTTTTTCCATTTAACAAAAGATCTAAAATGCTCTGAAAATGCTTTTATTAGCAAAACAGCACGATTTGAGTTTAATCTGCATTTTAACGCGTAAAACAGCATAAAACGACGACATTTTTATTATTCGTTTTATTTTTATTGCGTCTATTTGAACGATTTCAACGATCTAAAATGCTTGAAAATGCTTATTTTAGCAAAAACAGCACGTTTTGAGCTTTAATCTGCGTTTTAACGCGTAAAACAGGGATAAAAACGACGAATTTTTTTTATTCGTTTTTATTAATATTGCGTCTATTTGAACGATTTCAACTATCTAAAATGCTTGAAAATGCTTATTTTAGCAAAACAGTACGTTTTGAGCTTTAACCTGCGTTTTAACGCGTAAAACAGCATAAAATGACGAATTTTATTATTCGTTTTTATTAATATTGCTTCTATTTAAAAAGATTTCAACGATCTAAAATGCTTGAAAATGCTTATTTTAGCAAAACACCACGTTTTGAGCTTTAATCTGCGTTTAACGCGTAAAACAGCATAAAAAAAGACGAAATTTTATTATTCGTTTTTATTAATATTGCTTCTATTTGAACGATTTCAACGATCTAAAATGCTTGAAAATGCTTATTTTAGCAAAACAGCACGTTTTGAGCTTTAATCTGCGTTTTAACGCGTAAAACAGCATAAAAACGACGAATTTTTTTATTCGTTTTTATTAATATTGCGTCTATTTGAACGATTTCAAAAGATCTAAAATGCTTGAAATGCTTATTTTAGCAAAACAGCACGTGTTGAGCTTTAATCAGCGTTTTAACGCAAAACAGCATAAAAACGACGAAATTTTTATTATTCGTTTTTATTAATATTGCGTCTATTTGAACGATTTCAACGATCTAAAATGCTTGAAAATGCTTTTATTTTAGCAAAACAGCACGTTTTGAGCTTTAATCTGCGTTTTAACGCGTAAAACAGCATAAAAACGACGAATTTTTATTATTCGTTTTTATTAATATTGCTTCTATTTGAACGATTTCAACGATCTAAAAAAGCTTGAAAATGCTTATTTTAGCAAAACGGCACGATTTGAGCTTTAATCTGCGTTTTAACGCGCGTAAAACAGCATAAAAACGACGAAATTTTTATTATTCGTTTTATTAATATTGCGTCTATTTGAAAAGATTTCAACGATCTAAAATGCTTGAAAATGCTTATTTTAAGCAAAAAAAGCACGTTTTGATTTTTTTCTGCGTTTTAACGCGTAAAACAGCACAAATACGACGAAATTTTTATTATTCGTTTTTATTTTTATTGCGTCTATTTGAACGATTCAACGATCTAAAACGCATAAAATGCTTATTTTAACAAAACAGCACGTTTTGGTTTTATTCCGCGTTTTAACGCGTAAACAGCATAAAAAAGACAATTTTTTATTATTCGTTTTTATTAATATTGCGGTCTATTTGAACGATTTCAACGATCTAAAATGCTTGAAAATGCTTATTTTAGCAAAACAGCACGTTTTGAGCTTTTTAAACTGCGTTTTAAAGCGTAAAACAGCATAAAAACGATGAATTTTTTAATATTCGTTTTTATTAATATTTCTTCTATTTGAACGATTTCAACGATCTAAAATGCTTGAAAATGCTTTATTTTAGCAAAACAGCACGATTTGAGCTTTAATCTGCGTTTTAACGCGTAAAACAGCATAAAAACGACGAAATTTTTATTATTCGTTTTTATTAATATTGCGTCTATTTGAACGATTTCAACGATCTAAAATGCTTGAAAATGCTTATTTTAGCAAAACAGCACGTTTTGAGCTTTATTCTGCGTTTTAACGCGTAAAAACAGATAAAAACGACGAAATTTTTATTATTCGTTTTTTATTTTTATTGCGTCTATTTGAATGATTTCAACGATCTAAAATGCTTGAAAATGCTTATTTTAGCAAAACAGCACGTTTTTAGCTTTTTAAACTGTGTTTTAACGCGTAAAACAGCATAAAACGACGAATTTTTTATTATTCGTTTTTATTAATATTGCTTCTATTTGAACGATTTCAACGATCTAAAATGCTTGAAAATGCTTATTTTAGCAAAACAGCACGTTTTGAGCTGTAAATCTGCGTTTTAACGCGTAAAACAGCATAAAAACGACGAAATTTTTATTATTCGTTTTATTTTTATTGTGTCTATTTGAACGATTTCAACGATCTAAAATGCTGAAAATGCTTATTTTAGCAAAACAGCACGTTTTGAGCTGTAATCTGCGTTTTAACGCGTAAAACAGCATAAAACGACGAAATTTTATTATTCGTTTTTATTTTTATTGCGTCTATTTGAACGATTTCAACGATCTAAAATTTTGAAAATGCTTATTTTAGCAAAAACAGCACGTTTTGAGCTTTAATCTGCGTTATAACGCGTAAAACAGCATAAAAACGACGAATTTTATTATTCCTTTTTATTAATATTGCTTCTATTTGAACGATTGCAACGATCTAAAATGCTTGAAAATTTATTTTAGCAAAACAGCACGTTTTGAGCTTTTAATCGCGTTTTAACGCGTAAAACAGCATAAAACGACGAAATTTTATTATTCGTTTTTATTAATATTGCGTCTATTTGAACGATTTCAACGATCTAAAATGCTTGAAAATGCGTTTATTTTAGCAAAACAGCGCTTTTGAGCTTTATTCTGCGTTTTAACGCGTAAAACGCATAAAAACGACGAAATTTTTATTATTCGTTTTTATTTTTATTACGTCTATTGAACGATTTCAACGATCTAAAATGCTTGAAAATGCTTATTTTAGCAAAACAGCACGTTTTGAGCTTTAATCTGCGTTTTAACGCGTAAAACATCATAAAACGACGATTTTTATTATTCGTCTTTTATTAATATTGCTTCAATTTGAAACGATTTCAACGATCTAAAATGCTTTTAAAATGCTTATTTGAGCAAAACAGCACGTTTTTATTTAATCTTCGTTTTAACGCGTAAAACAGCATAAAACGACGATTTTTTTATTATTCGTTTTTATTAATATTGCTTCAATTTGAACGATTTCAACGATCTAAAATGCTTGAAAATGCTTATTTTAGCAAAACAGCACGTTTTGAGTTTTATTCTGCGTTTTAACGCGTAAAACAGTAAAAAACGACGAAATTTTTATTATTCGTTTTATATTAATATTGCGTCTATTTGAACGATTTCAACGATCTAAAATGCTTGAAAATGCTTATTTAGCAAAACCACGTTTTGAGCTTTAATCTGCGTTTAACGCGTAAAACAGCATAAAATGACGAATTTTTATTATTCGTTTTTATTAATATTGCATCTATTTAAACGATTTCAACGATCTAAAATGCTTGAAAATGCTTATTTTAGCAAAACACGTTTGGCTTTTAATTGGTTTTGACGCGTAAACGCATTCAAACGCAAAATTTTATTATTCGTTTTTTTAATATTCGTCTATTTCGAGTTTCAATCTAAAATTGAAAAATGCTTACATTAAAAAGCAAGTTTTGATTTTGTTTTTTATATCTGCGTTTTAACGCGTAAAAACATCAAAACGATTTATTTATGCTTTTTTACAAAAGCTATTTAACGTTTCAAATGCGTTATAGCTTGAAAATCATTTTAACAAAACAGCATTTTAAGCTTTTTTTTTAACCGTAATAGACGATTTAACACGATTCTTATACGTTGTTAAATTATATTGCTTATTTGAACGATTTTGAGCTTTAATCTTGAAGCGTTTTAACGCAAAACAGCATAAAAAGTTTTATTATCGTTTTATTAATAATGCTTCTATTTGAACGATTTTAATTCGATCTAAAATGGCTATTTGAAATCAACGTTAAATGCTTAAAATGCTTTTTAGCAAAACAGCACGTTTTATTTAATCGTTTTAACGCGTAATAGCTTAAACGACTAATTTTAATTTTTTTTATAAACTCTTTTGAACGATTTAACGCTAAAATGCTAAAAGACGAATTTTTAAACTATATTTTGTAGTTTTATATTGCTTTAACCTAAAAGCGATTTAAAAGCGATAATTTAAAATTTCTTTTAAATTGCGTCTTTTGAACTTTAATTCACTTAAACGCTTGAAAATGCTATTTTAAAAAACGCGTTTTGATTAATACGTTTTAACATGAACATTTAAACGCGAAATTTTATATCGTTTATTTTATTGCGTTTTTGAACGATTTCACGATCTATTTGTTAAATGTTAGCGTAAAAAAAAACGTGCTTTATTTTATTCGTTTATTAAACGATTTTTGAACGTTTTCAAGAGTCTAAAAGTTGAAAATGCTTATTTTAGCAAAACAGCACGTTTTGAGCTTTAATCAGCGTTTTAACGCGTAAAACAGCATAAAAACGACGAAATTTTTATTATTCGTTTTTATTTTTATTGCGTCTATTTGAACGATTTCAACGATCTAAAATGCTTGAAAATGCTTATTTTAGCAAAACAGCAAGTTTAGCTTTAACCTTGCTACGTTTTAACGCGTAAAACAGCATAAAACGACGATTTTTATTATTCGTTTTATTTTAATATTGCGTCTATTTGAACTGATTTCAACGATCTAAAATGCTTGAAAATGCTTATTTTGCAAAACAGCACGTTTGAGTTTAATCTGCGTTTTAACGCGTAAAATCCATAAAACGACGAAATTTTATTATTCGTTTTATTAATTTGCGTCTATTTGAACGATTTTAACGATCTAAAATGCTTTGAAAATGTTATTTAGCAAAACAGCACGTTTTGAGCTTTAATCTGCGTTTTAACGCGTAAAACAGCATAAAAAACGACGAATTTTTTTTTATTCGTTTTTATTAATATTGCTTCTATTTGAACGATTTCAACGATCTAAAAATGCTTTAAAATGCTTATTTTGCAAACAGCACGTTTTGACCTTTAATCTGCGTTTTAACGCGTAAACAGCATAAAAAAGACGAATTTTATTATTCGTTTTATTAATATTGCGTTTATTTGAACGATGTCAACGATCTAAAACGCTTGAAAATGCATTTTTTCATGACGTTTTGAGTTTAATCTGCGTTTTTTAACGCGTAAACAGCATAAAAACGACGAATTTTTTTATTATTCGTTTTATTTAAAATTCTTCTTTGAACGATTTAAACGATCTAAAAATGTTTAAAAACTATTTTAGCAAAACAGCAGTTTTGACCTTTAATCTGCGTTTTAACGCGTAAAACAATAAAAACACAATTTTTATTTATTCGTTTTTATTAATATTGCTTCATTTGAACGATTTCAACGATCTAAAAATGCTTGAAAATGCTATTATTTGCAAAACAGCACGTTTTGAGCTTTAATCTGCGTTTTAACGCGTAAAAAGGGATAAAAAAGACGAATTTTTATTATTCGGGCTTTTTTTTAATATTGCTTCCATTTGAACGATTTCAAGATCTAAAATGCTTTAAAATGCTTATTTTTGCAAAAAAAGCACGTTTTGAGCTTTTTAAACTTTCGTTTTTAAAGGGGTAAAAACAGCATAAAAACGACGAATTTTTTTATTTCGTTTTTTATTAATATTGTTTTTATTTTTAAAAGATTTCAACGATCTAAAAAAGCTTGAAAATGCTTTTTTTTTAGCAAAAAAAGCACGTTTTGAGCTTTTAACTGCGTTTTTTTCGGGTAAAACAGCATAAAACGGGCGAAATTTTTTTTTTATTCGTTTTTATTTAATATTGCTTCTATTCAACGATTTCAACGATCTAAAATGCTTGAAAATGTTTTATTTTCGCAAAACAGCACGTTTTGAGATTTAATCTGCGTTTTAACGCGTAAAACAGCATAAAAAAGACGGAAATTTTTTTTTATTCGTTTTTTTTAATATTGCGTCATTTTGGGAAAGATTTCCCAAAGATCTAAAATGCTTGAAAAAAGCTTTTTTTTAGCAAAACAGCACGTTTTGAGCTTTAACCCGCGTTTTGACGCGTAAAACAAAACATAAAAAGACGAAATTTTTTTTTATTCGTTTTTATTAATATTGCGTCTATTTGAACGATTTCCCAAAGATCTAAAATGTTTGAAAATGCTTATTTTAGCAAAACAGCAAAATTTTGAGCTTTAATCTGCGTTTTAACGCCTTAAAAAAAGCATAAAAACGACGAATTTTTATTATTCGTTTTTATTAATATTGTTTATTTGAACTATTTCAACCCATTCTAAAATGCCGAAAATGCTTATTTTAGCAAAAAAAAGCAAGTTTTGAGTTTTTAACGCGTTTTTAAGGTAAAACAGCAAAAAAAGACGAAATTTTTATTATTCGTTTTTTTTAAATTTTGTCCATTTTAAAGATTTCCCCCGTTTTAAAAATGCTTGAAAATGCTTATTTTAGCAAAAAAAGCACGTTTTGAGCCATTCGCGTTTTAACGCGTAAAACAGCATAAAAAAAGGGCGAAATTTTTTTTTTATTCGTTTTTTTTTTTATTGCGTCTTTTTTTAACGATTTCAAAAGATCTAAAAAGCTTTTAAAAAAGCTTTTTTTTAAAGCAAAAAGGGATCGTTTTGAGTTTTAATCTTTCGTTTTTTTAAAGCAAAACAGCAAAAAAACGACGATTTTTTATTATTCGTTTTTTTTAATTTCTTTTAAATTTAACGGGTTTTTTTCGATCTAAAAAAAAAGCTTGAAAATGCTTATTTTAAAACAAAAAAGCACGTTTTTAGGGTTTATTCTGCGTTTTTGGTAAAAAAGCATAAAAAAGACGAAATTTTTTTCCCGTTTTTTTTAAAAATTGGTCTTTTTTCCCTGATTTCAACGATCTAAAATGCTTGAAAAAGCTTTTTTTTAGCAAAACAGCACGTTTTGGTTTTTAAACTGCTTTTTTAAAAGGGGAAAAAAAAGCATAAAAAAGACAATTTTTATTATTCGTTTTTATTAATATTGCTTCTATTTTTAAAAGATTTCAACGGGTCCAAAAATTTCTTGAAAAAAGTTTATTTTAGCAAAAAAAAGCACGTTTTGAGTTTTTGTCTGCGTTTTAACGCGTAAAACAGGGTAAAAAAGGGCGAAATTTTTATTATTCCCTTTTTTTTAATAGTTTTTATTTGAACGATTTCAACGATCTTTAAAAAGCTTGGAAAAAGCTTTTTTTTAGCAAAAACAGCACGTTTTTTAGGGTGTAATTTTGCGTTTTTAAAGCGTAAAACAGCATAAAAAAAGACAAATTTTTTTTTATTCCCTTTTTTTTAATATTGCGTCTATTTTAACGGATTTCAACCCATCTAAAAAGCTTGAAAAAAGCTTATTTTAGCAAAACAGAAGTTTTTAAACTTTATTCGCGTTTTTAACGCGTAAAAAGCATAAAAACGACAAAAATTTTTTTTATTCGTTTTTTTTTTTTTATTGCGTCTATTTGAAAAGATTTCAACGATCTAAAATGCTTGAAAATGTTATTTTAAAACAAAACAGAAGTTTTGAGCTTTGCCGCATTTTAACGCGTAAAAAAGCATAAAAAAAGACGAATTTTTTTTATTCCCTTTTTATTAATATTGCGTCTATTTGAACGGGTTTCAACGATCTAAAAAAGCTTAAAAAAGCTTATTTTAAAACAAAACAGCCCTTTTTGAGTTTTTAACCCCCCCTTTTAACGCGTAAAAAATAAAAAAAGACGAATTTTTTTTATTCCGTTTTTTAAAAATTGTTTATTTGAACGATTTCAAAAGATCTTTAAAAAGCTTGAAAAAAGCTTATTTTAGCAAAACAGCACGTTTTTTAGTTTTTTAAATTTCGTTTTAACGCGTAAACAATAAAAAACGTGAGAATTTTTAATTTCGTTTTTATTCTTTTCGTCTATTTGGCGATTTCAACGATCTAAAATGGGTTGAAAATGCTTTTTTAGCAAAACAGCCCCTTTTTTAGTTTTAATCCGCGTTTTAAAGCGTAAAACAAAACATAAAAAAAAAGACGAATTTTTATTATTTCCCTTTTTTTTTTAATAGTTTCCCTTTTAAAAGATTTCAACGATCTAAAATGCTTGAAAAAAGCTTTTTTTTTGGCAAAACAGCACGGGGTTTTTAAACTGCGTTTTAACGCGTAAAAAAGCATAAAACACGAATTTTTTTTTATTCGTTTTTTAATATTGCGTCTATTTTTAACGATTTCCCCAAAGATCTAAAATGCTTGAAAATGCTTTTTTTTTAGCAAAACAGCCCTTTTTTGGCCCCTTTTTAAACTGGGGTTTTAACGCGTAAAAAAGCATAAAAATGACGGGTTTTTTTTATTCGTTTTTATTAATAAGGTCTATTTGAACGATTTCAACGGGTCTAAAATGCTTTTAAAAAAGCTTATTTTGGGAAAACAGCACGTTTTGAGCTTTTTAAACTGCGTTTTAACGCAAAACAGCATAAAAAAAAGACGAAAATTTTGGGATTCGTTTTTTTTTAATAGTTTTATTTGAACGATTTCAACGATCTAAAATGCTTGAAAATGTTTTTTTTAGCAAAACAGCACGTTTTTGAGCTTTATTCTGCGTTTTAACGCGTAAAACAACATAAAAACGACGAAATTTTATTATTCGTTTTTTATTAATATTTGCGTCTATTTGAACGATTTCAACGATCTAAAATGCTTAGAAAATGCTTATTTTAGCAAAACAGCACGTTTGAGCTTTAAGCTGCACATTTTAACGCGTAAAACAACATAAAACGACAGATTTTAATTTTCGTTTTTTATTAATATTAACTTCTATTTGAACTATTTCAACGATCTAAAATGTGAAAATGCTTATTTTAGCAAAACAGCACGTTTTGAGCTTTTAAGCTGCATTTTTAACGCGTAAAATAACTTATAAAACGACGAATTTTTAATTTTTTGTTTTTATTAATAGTACTTCTGTTGAACTATTTCAACGATCTAAAATGGCGAAATGCTTATTTTAGCAAAACAGCACGTTTTGAGCTTTATTCTGCGTTTTAACGCGTAAACAGCATAAAACGACAGGGAATTTTATTATTCGTTTTTATTAATATTTGCACGTCTATTTGAACGATTTCAACGATCTAAAAATGCTTGAAAACTTATTTTAGCAAAACAGCACGTTTGAGCTTTAATCTGCGTTTAACGCGTAAAACAGCATAAAACGACGATTTTTTTTATTATTCGTTTTATTAATATTGCTTCTAATTGAACGATTTCAACGATCTAAAATGCTTGAAAATGCTTATTTTAGCAAAACAGCACGTTTAGCTTTATTCGCGTTTTAACCCCGTAAAACGCATAAAACGACAAAATTTTATTATTCGTTTTTTTTTTTTATTGCGTCTATTTGAACGATTTCAAAAGATCAAATGCTTGAAAATGCTTATTTTAGCAAAACAGCCCTTTTGAGCTTTAAGCTGCATTTTAACGCGTAAAACAGCATAAAAACGACAGAATTTTTTAATTTTCGTTTTATTAATATTGCTTCTATTTGAACTATTTCAACGATCTAAAATGCTTGAAAATGCTTATTTTAGCAAAACAGCACGTTTTGAGCTTTAAGCTGCATTTAACGCGTAAACAGCATAAAACGACGAATTTTAATTTTCGTTTTTTTATTAATATTGCTTCTATTTAACTATTTCAACGATCTAAAATGCTTGAAAATGCTTATTTTAGCAAAACAGCACGTTTTGAGCTTTAATCTGGTTTTAACGCGTAAAACAGCATAAAAACGATACGAAATTTTTATTATTCGTTTTTATTAATATTGCGTCTATTTGAACGATTTCAACGATCTAAAATGCTTGAAAATGCTTATTTTAGCAAAACAGCACGTTTTGAGCTTTTAAGCTGCATTTTAACGCGTAAAACAGCATAAAAACGACGAATTTTTTAATTTTCGTTTTTATTAATATTGCTTCTATTTGAACTATTTCAACGATCTAAAATGCTTGAAAATGCTTATTTTAGCAAAACAGCACGTTTTGAGCTTTAACTGCTTTTAACGCGTAAAACAGCATAAAACGACGAAATTTTTTAATTTTGTTTTATTAATATTGCTCTTTTGAACTGATTTCAACGATCTAAAATGCTTGAAAATGCTTATTTTAGCAAAACAGCACGTTTTGAGCTTTATCTGCGTTTTAACGCGTAAAACAGCATAAAAACGACGAAATTTTTATTATTCGTTTTTATTAATATTGCGTCTATTTGAACGATTTCAACGATCTAAAATGCTTGAAAATGCTTATTTTAGCAAAACAGCACGTTTTGAGCTTTAATCTGCGTTTTAACGCGTAAAACAGCATAAAACGACGATTTTTATTATTCGTTTTTATTAATATTGCTTCTAATTGAACGATTTCAACGATCTAAAATGCTTGAAAATGCTTATTTTTTGCAAAACAGCACCCTTTTGAGCTTTTTTTCTGGGGTTATAACGCGTAAAACAGCATAAAAAAGACGGGTTTAAATTTTTCGTTTTTTTTTAATGGCCCTCTATTTGAACGATTTCAACGATCTAAAAAAGGGGAAAATGCTTATTTTTTGCAAAACAGGGGTTTTTAGCTTTAATCTGCGTTTAACGCGTAAAAAAAAACATAAAAAAGACGAATTTTTATTATTCGTTTTTTTTTTAATTTGGGTTCTATTTAAAACGATTTCCCGCGATCTAAAAACTTGAAAATGCTTATTTCCCGCAAAACAGCCGTTTTTGGGCTTTTTAAACTGCGTTTTTGGGGAGGTAAAAAAAGCATAAAACGACGAATTTTTTTTATTCGTTTTTTTTAATATTTGCTTCTATTTGAACGTTTTCCCATCAAAAAGGAAAATGCTTTTTTAAAACAAAACGGGACGTTTTTTAGCAATCTGCGTTTTCGCGTAAAACAAAAAATGCAAATTTTTTATTTTTCGCAATTAAAATTGCTCTATTTAAAAAAATTTCAACGATCTAAAAAACTTGAAAATGTTTTTTTCAAAACAGCACGTTTTGGGGCTTTAATCTCGTTTTTAACCCTAAAACAACATAAAACGGCAAAAATTTTTTTTTTTTTTTATTAAAATTTTCCCTATTTTAACAAATTTTAACGATCAAAACTTGGAAAAAACTTATTTTTGCAAAACAGCACGTTTTGAGCTGTAATCTGCGTTTTAACGTAAAAAAGCATAAAACGACGAATTTTTTTAAATTTTTGTTTTTTTTTTAATATTGCGTCTATTTGAACAAATTTTAACGATCTTGCGAAAATCTTATTTTTGCAAAACAGCACGTTTTTAGCTTTTTAAACTGCGTTTTTAAAGCGTAAAAAAGCAAAAACAAAGAATTTTTTTTTTATTCGTTTTTATTAATATTGCGTCTATTTTAACAAATTTCCCCGATCCAAAAAAGCTTGAAAATCTTATTTTAGCAAAAACAGCACGTTTTGAACTTTATTCTGCGTTTGAACGCGTAAAACCGGGGATAAAAAAGGCAAAATTTTTTTTATTCGTTTTTTTTTTTATTGCGCGTCTATTTGAACGATTTTTAACGATCTAAAATGGGTTGAAAATCTTATTTTAAAAAAAGCACGTTTTTAGCTTTAATCTGGTTTTCGCGTAAAAAAACTAAAACGACGGTTTTTATTTTCGTTTTTTTTAAAATTTCTTCTTTTGGAAAGGTTTCCGATTAAAATGGGGGAAAATGTTTTTTTGGGAAAACGGCCCTTTTGGGCTTTTGGGCCCCCCCTTTTCGGTAAAACAGCTAAAAACGACGGGGGGTTTTTTTTTTTCGTTTTTTTATTAAATTGCGTCTTTTGGAAAGGTTTTCCCCCGATCTAAAAAGGGGACAATGCCTTTTTGGGAAAACGGCCGTTTTTGGGGTTTAAACTGCGTTTTTCCCTAAAAACGGGATAAAACGACGGGGAATTTTTTTTCGTTTTGTTAATTTTCTTCCCCATTTGGAAAGATTTTTCCCATCTAAAATCTTGAAAATGCTTATTTTTTGCAAAAAAAGGGACGTTTTGGGCTTTTTTCTGCGTTTTAACGCGTAAAAAAACAAAAAACGACGGGGGTTTTTTTTTTCGTTTTTTTTAATTTGCGTCTTTTGAACGTTTCAACGATCTAAAATGCTTGAAAAGCTTTTTTAGCAAAACGGGACGTTTTTAAGGGTTTTAAACTGCGTTTTTGCGTAAACAGCATAAAAAAGACAAATTTTTTTATTCGTTTTATTAAAGTGCTTCTATTTAAAAAGATTTTCAGCGATCTAAAATGGGGAAAATTTAAAATTTTTAGCTTTAAAGTTTTTAGCTTTAATCTGCGTTTTAACGCGTAAAACAGCATAAAAACACGAATTTTTTTTTTTATTCCCTTTTTTTGGGAATATTGCTTTATTTGAACGATTTCAACGTCTAAAATGCTTGAAAATGCTTTTTTTTAAAAACAGCCGTTTTTTAGGCTTTAATCAGCGTTTTTAAGCGTAAAACAGCCAAAAAAAGACGAAATTTTTTTTCCCTTTTTATTAATTTGGAATTTTTGGGGAAAGATTTCAACGATCTAAAATGCTTGAAAATGCTTATTTTAGCAAAACGGGGCCCTTTTGAGCTTTTAAACTGCGTTTTTCGCGTAAAAAAGGGTTTTAAACGACAATTTTTTTTTTTTTTTATTTAAATTGGGCCCCGTTTGGACGGTTTTAAAGGTCTAAATGCGGGGAAAAAAGCATTTTGCAAAACAGCAATTTTTAGCTTTTTATTTTTTAAAGCGTAAAACAACATAAAACGACGAATTTTTTATTATTCGTTTTTATTTAATATTGCTTCTATTTGAACGATTTCAACGATCTAAAATGCTTGAAAATGCTTATTTTAGCAAAACAGCACGTTTTGAGCTTTTAATCTGCGTTTTAACGCGTAAAACAGCATAAAACGACAAATTTTTATTATTCGTTTTTATTAATATTTGTCCATTTGAACGATTTCAACGATCTAAAATGCTTGAAAATGCTTATTTTAGCAAAACAGCACTTTTGAGCTTTTAAACTGCGTTTTAACGCGTAAAACAGCATAAAACGACGAATTTTTATTATTCGTTTTTATTAATATTGCTTCTATTTGAACGATTTCAACGATCTAAAATGCTTGAAAATGCTTATTTTAGCAAAACAGCCGTTTTGAGCTTTTAATCTGCGTTTTAACGCGTAAAACAGCATAAAAACGACGAATTTTTTATTATTCGTTTTTATTAATATTGCTCTATTTGAACGATTTCAACGATCTAAAATGCTTGAAAATGCTTATTTTAGCAAAACAGCCTTTTGAGCTTTAATCTGCGTTTTAACGCGTAAAACAGCATAAAACGACGAATTTTTATTATTCGTTTTTATTCATATTGCTGTCTATTTGAACGATTTCAACGATCTAAAATGCTTGAAAATGCTTATTTTAGCAAAACAGCACTTTTGAGCTTTAATTCTGCGTTTTAACGCGTAAAACAGCATAAAACGACGAAATTTTTATTATTCGTTTTTATTATATTGCTTCTATTTGAACGATTTCAACGATCTAAAATGCTTGAAAATGCTTATTTTAGCAAAACAGCACGTTTTGAGCTTTTAATCTGCGTTTTAACGCGTAAAACAGCATAAAACGACGAAGTTTTTATTATTCGTTTTTATTAATATTGCGTCTATTTGAACGATTTCAACGATCAAAATGCTTGAAAATGCTTATTTTAGCAAAACAGCACGTTTTGAGCTTTAATCTGCGCTTTTAACGCGTAAAACAGCATAAAAACGACGAAATTTTATTATTCGTTTTTATTTATATTGCTCTATTTGAACGATTTCAACGATCTAAAATGCTTGAAAATGCTTATTTTAGCAAAACAGCACGTTTTGAGCTTTAATCTGCGTTTTAACGCGTAAAACAGCATAAAAACGACGAGAATTGTTCTTATTCGTTTTATTTATATTGCGTCTATTTGAACGATTTCAACGATCGTGCTTGAAAATGCTTATTTTAATAAAACAGCGTTTTTGAGCTTTATTCTGCGTTTTAGTAAAACAGCATAAAACGACGAAAATTTTATTATTCGTTTTTATTTTTATTGCGTCTATTGAACGATTTCAACGTCTAAAATGCTTGAAAATGCTTATTTTAGCAAAACAACACGTTTTGAAGGCTTTAATCTGCGTTTTAACGCGTAAACAGCATAAAACGACGAATTTTTATTATTCGTTTTATTAATATTACTTCTATTTGAACGATTTCAACGATCTAAAATGCTTATGAAAATGCTTATTTTAGCAAAACCAGCACGTTTTGAGCTTTAATCTGCGTTTTAGCGCGTAAAACAGCATAAAAACGACGAAATTTTTATTATTCGTTTTTTATTAATATTACGTCTATTTGAACGATTTCAATGATCTAAAATGCTTGAAAATGCTTATTTTTAGCAAAACAGCACACGTTTTTGAGCTTTAATCTGCGTTTAACGCGTAAAACAGCATAAAAACGACGAATTTTTTATTATTCGTTTTTATTAATATTGCTTCTGTTGTGAAGACGATTTCAACGATCTAAAATGCTTGAAAATGCTTATTTTAGCAAAACAGCACGTTTGAGCTTTTAATCTGCGTTTTAACGCGTAAAACAACGCATAAAACGACGAATTTTTTTTATTATTCGTTTTTTTTATCAATATTGCGTCTATTTGAACGATTTCAACGATCTAAAAACTTGAAAATGCTTATTTTAGCAAAACAGCCCTTTTGAGCTTTTATTCTGCGTTTTAACCCTAAAACGCATAAAACGGAAATTTTTTTTTTTTCGTTATTTATTAATATTGCGTCTTTTGAACATTTCAACGATTTAAAAAGCGTGCATTTTAGCAAAACAACGTTTTTAGCTTTAATCTGCGTTTTTTAAAGCGTAAAACAACATAAAATGACAATTCTTTATTATTCGTTTTTATTAATTTGCTTTATTTCGACAACGATCAAAAAGCGAAAATCTTTTTTTGCAAAAAAGCACGTTTGAGCTTTTTTAAACTGCGTTTTAACGGCAAACACAAAAACGACGAAATTTTTTAATTCGTTTTTATTAATATTGTTTTTTTGAACGATTTCAACGATCTAAAATGCTTGAAAAAGCTTTTTTAGCAAAACAGCCCTTTTTAGCTTTTAAACTGCGTTTTAACGCGTAAAATACATAAAACGACAAAATTTTTATTATTCGTTTTTTTTTTTATTGCGTCTATTTGAACGATTTCAACGATCTAAAATGCTTGAAAATGCTTATTTTAAACAAAACAGCACGTTTTGAGTTTTAATCTGCGTTTTAACGCGTAAAACAGCATAAAACGACAGATTTTTATTATTCCTTTTTATTAATATCGTCTATTTGAACGATTTCAACGATCTAAAATGCTTGAAAATGATTATTTTAGCAAAACAGCCGTTTTGAGCTTTTTAAACTGCGTTTTAACGCGTAAAACAGCATAAAACGACGAAATTTTATTATTCGTTTTCATTAATATTGTGTCTATTTGAATTATTTCAACGATCTAAAATGCTTGAAAATGCTTATTTTTTGCAAAACAGCACGTTTTGAGCTTTAATCTGCGTTTTAACAGTGTAAAAACAGCATAAAAACGGCAATTTTTTTTTATTCGTTTTTTATTAATATTTACTATTTGAACGATTTCAGCGATCTAAAATGCTTGAATATGCTTATTTTAGCAAAACAGCACTTTGAAAACTTTTTAAACTGCGTTTTAACGCGTAAAACAACATAAAAAAGACGAATTCTTTATTATTCGTTTTTTATTAATATTGCTTCTATTTAAACATTTCAACGGTCAAAATGGGGAAAATGCTTATTTTAGCAAAAAAAAGCACGTTTTTAGCTTTTTAATTTTGGGGTTTTAACCCCAAAAAAGCATAAAACGACAATTTTTTTTAAAATTTGTTTTTTTTAATAATTTCTTCTATTTGAACGGTTTTAACGATCTAAAATGCTTGAAAATGCTTATTTTTTGCAAAACAGCACGTTTTTAGCTTTAATCCCGCGTTTTAACGCGTAAAATAGCATAAAAAAGACGGAATTTTTTTTTTTTCGTTTTTATTAATATTGCCCTCTATTTGAACGATTTCAAACGATCTAAAATGCTTGAAAAAGCTTATTTTAGCAAAAAAAGCACGTTTTAGGGTTTATTCTGCGTTTTTTCGGGGTAAAACAGCATAAAAAAGACGAATTTTTATTATTCGTTTTTTTTAATATTGCTTCTATTTAAACGATTTTAAACGTTGAAAAACTTTTTTAAAAAAAACCTTTTGAAAATTGGTTTTCCCATTTTTAGGGGGGCAAAACAGCCTTTTGGGGCTTTAATTCGTTTTTTAAAGCGTAAAACAGCATAAAACGACGAATTTTTTTTTATTCGTTTTTTTTTAATTTTTGCGTCTATTTGAACGTTTTTGGGTCTAAAATGCTTGAAAATGCTTATTTTTGCAAAAAAGCACGTTTTGAGGGTTTTTTCTGCGTTTTTTAAAGCGTAAAAAAAGCCCCAAAAAAGGCAAAAATTTTTTTATTCGTTTTTTTTTTTTTTAAATTTCGTCTTTTGAACGATTTCCCGCGATCTAAAAAACTTGAAAATGCTTATTTTAGCAAAACGGGACGTTTTTAGTTTTTTTTCTGGGGTTTTAACGCGTAAAACAGCATAAAACAAAAATTTTTTTTTATTCCTTTTTATTTTTATTGCGTCCCATTTGAACGATTTTAACGATCCCAAAATGGGAAAATGTTATTTTTTGCAAAACAGCACGTTTTTAGGTTTTTTTAAACTGCGTTTTAACCCTAAAACAGCCCAAAAAAGACAATTTTTTTTTATTCCTTTTTATTAATATTGGTCTATTTGAAGATTTTTAACGATCTAAAATGCTTGAAAAGGCCTTATTTTAAACAAAACAGCACGTTTGAGCTTTAATCTGCGTTTTAACCTTTTAAAAAAGGGATAAAACGACAATTTTTTTTTATTCGTTTTTTTATTAATTTGTTCTATTTGAAGGTTTTAACCCATCTAAAATGCTTGAAAATGCTTATTTTTTGCAAAACAGCACGTTTTGAGGAAACACCGCGTTTTTAACGGGTAAAACAGCATAAAACGGCGAATTTTTTTTTTATTCGTTTTTTTTTTAAATTTTTTTTAAGCTTTTCTAAAATTTTAAACATTTTCAAAAAAGATTTCTTTTAAAATAAAAAATTGGGAAAATTGCTTTATTTTTTAAGCAAAACCAAAAAAAACCGCCCTTTTGAGCTTTAATCTGCGTTTTAACGCGTAAAACAACATAAAAAAGACGAATTTTTTTTAATTTATTCGTTTTTTTTGCAAAATTAAA
>NW_027047108.1:0-17332 GCF_025399875.1 Dalotia coriaria
TATTTGAACATTTCCATCTAAAATGCTTGAAAAAGCTTATTTTTTTCAAAACAGCACGTTTTGAACTTTAATCTGCGTTTTAACGCGTAAAACAGCATAAAACGACGAATTTTTTATTCGTTTTTTTTAAAAAAATTTCCCATTTAAACGATTTCAACGATCTAAAAATTGAAAAATTTTTTTTAGCAAAACAGCACGTTTTATTTTTAAACTGCGTTTTTAAAGCGTAAAACAGCATAAAACGACGAAATTTTATTATTCGTTTTTTTTAAAATGGTTTTTTTTAACGATTTCAACGATCTTAAATGCTTTAAAATGCTTATTTTAGCAAAACAGCACGTTTTGAGTTTAATCTGCGTTTTTCGCGTAAAAAAAGCAAAAAAACGACGAATTTTTTTTATTCGTTTTTATTAATATTGTTTATTTGAACGATTTCAACGCTCTAAAAAAGCTTGAAAATGCTTATTTTAGCAAAAAAGTTTTGAGTTTTTAAACTGCGTTTAACGCGTAAAAACATAAAAAAGACGAATTTTTTTTTATTCGTTTTTATTTTATTCCATTTTAAAGATTTCAACGATCTAAAATGCTTGAAAAAAGTTTTTTTTAGCAAAACAGCACGTTTTGAGCAACTGCGTTTTAACGCGTAAAAAACCAAAACCGCGAATTTTTTTTTATTCGTTTTTATTAATATTCTTCTATTTTTAACGATTTCAACGATCTAAAATGCTTGAAAATGCTTATTTTAGCAAAAAAAGCACATTTGAGTTTTTTTCTGCGTTTTAACGCGTAAAACAGCATAAAAAAGACGAAATTTTTATTATTGTTTTTATTAATATTGCGTCTATTTGAACGATTTCAACGATCTAAAATGCTTAAAAAAGCTTATTTTTGCAAAAACATTTGAGTTTAATCGCGTTTTAACGCGTAAACAGCATAAAAATGACGAATTTTTTATTATTCGTTTTATTAATATTTTTTATTTAAACGATTTCAACGATCTAAAATGCTTGAAAAAAGCTTTTTTTTAGCAAAACAGCACGTTTTGAGTTTTTTTCTGCGTTTTTAAAGCGTAAAAAAGCATAAAAAAAGACGAATTTTTATTATTCGTTTTTTTTAATATTGCGTCTATTTGAACGATTTCAACGATCTAAAAAGCTTGAAAAAAGCTTATTTTAGCAAAAAAAGCACGTTTTGAGTTTTAATCAGCATTTTAACCCCGTAAAAAAGCATAAAACGACGAAATTTTTTTTTATTCCGTTTTTTTAAATTTTTGCGTCTATTTGAAAAGATTTCAAAAGATCTAAAATGCTTGGGAAAAAGCTTTCCCCAAAACAAAAAAAGCACGTTTTATTTTTTAAACTGCGTTTTTTCGCCTAAAAAAAGCATAAAAAAGACGAATTTTATATTTTCGTTTTTATTAATATTGCATCTTTTTTGAACTATTTCAACGATCTAAAAAAGCTTGAAAAAAGTTTTTTTTTAGCAAAAAAAGCACGTTTTGAGTTTTTTAAACTGCGTTTTAACGCAAAAAGATAAAAACGACGAAATTTTTTTTTTATTAGTTTTTTTTTTAAATTTGGGCTATTTGAACGATTTCAACCCTTCTAAAATGCTTGAAAATGCTTATTTTAGCAAAAAAAAGACGTTTTGAGTTTTTTTCTGCGTTTTTAAAGCGTAAACAGCATAAAACGACGAAATTTTTTTTTATTCGTTTTTTTTTTTTATGGCGTCTATTTGAAGATTTCCGACGATCTAAAATGCTTGAAAAAAGCTTATTTTTAAAAAAACAGCACGTTTTTAGTTTTTAAACTGCGTTTTAACGCGTAAAAAAAGCATAAAAAAAGACGAATTTTTTTTTTATACGTTTTTTTTATTGTTTTTATTTGAACTATTTCAAGATCTAAAATGCTTTTAAAATGCTTATTTTTGGGAAAACAGCACGTTTTTTAGTTTTTTAAACTGCGTTTTAACGCGTAAAACAGCATAAAAAAGACGAATTTTTTTTATTCGTTTTTTTTAATATTGTTCTATTTGAACGATTTCAACGATCTAAAATGCTTGAAAATGCTTATTTTAGCAAAACAGCACGTTTTGAGCTTTAATCTGCGTTTTAACGCGTAAAACAGCATAAAAACGACGAATTTTTATTATCGTTTTTATTAATATTGCTTCTATTTGAACGATTTCAACGATCTAAAATGCTTGAAAATGCTTATTTTAGCAAAACAGCACGTTTTGAGTTTAATCTGCGTTTTAACGCGTAAAACAGCATAAAACGACGAAATTTTTATTATTCGTTTTATTAATATTGCTCTATTTGAACGATTTCAACGATCTAAAATGCTTGAAAATGCTTATTTTAGCAAAACAGCACGTTTTGAGTTTAATCTGCGTTTTAACGCGTAAAACAGCATAAAACGACGAAATTTTTATTATTCGTTTTTATTAATATTGCGTCTATTTGAACGATTTCAACAATCTAAAATGCTTGAAAATGCTTATTTTAGCAAAACAGCACGTTTTGAGCTTTAATCTGCGTTTTAACGCGTAAAACAGCATAAAAACGACGAATTTTTATTATTCGTTGTTTATTAATATTGCTTCTATTTGAACGATTTCAACATCTAAAATGCTTGAAAATGCTTATTTTAGCAAACAGCACGTTTTGAGCTTTTAATCTGCGTTTTAACGCGTAAAACAGCATAAAACGACGAATTTTTATTATTCGTTTTTATTAATATTGCGTCTATTTGAACGATTTCAACGATCTAAAATGCTTGAAAATGCTTATTTTGCAAAACAGCACGTTTTGAGCTTTAATCTGCGTTTTAACGCGTAAAACAGCATAAAAACGACGAATTTTTATTTTCGTTTTTATTAATATTGCTCTATTTGAACGATTTCAACGATCTAAAATGCTTGAAAATGCTTATTTTAGCAAAACAGCACGTTTTGAGCTTTAATCTGCGTTTTAACGCGTAAAACAGCATAAAACGACGAATTTTTATTATTCGTTTTTATTAATATTGCTTCTATTTGAACGATTTCAACGATCTAAAATGCTTGAAAATGCTTATTTTAGCAAAAAAGCACGTTTGAGCTTTATCTGCGTTTAACGCGTAAAACAGCATAAATCGACGAATTTTTATTATTCGTTTTTATTAATATTGCTTCTATTTGAACGATTTCAACGATCTAAAATGCTGGAAAATGCTTATTTTAGAAAACGGCACGTTTGAGCTTTATTCTGCGTTTTTAACGCGTAAAACAGCATAAAGTCGACGAATTTTTATTATTCGTTTTTATTAATATTGCGTCTATATGAACGATTTCAACGATCTAAAATGGCTTAAATGCTTATTTTAGCAAAACAGCACGTTTTGAGCTTTAATCTGCGTTTTAACGCGTAAACAGCATAAAACGACGAATTTTTATTATTCGTTTTTATTAATATTGCGTCTATTTGAACGATTTCAACGATCTAAAATGCTTGAAAATGTTTATTTTAGCAAAACAGCACGTTTTGAGCTTTAATCGCGTTTTAACGCGTAAAACAGCATAAAACGACGAAATTTTTATTATTCGTTTTTATTAATATTGCGTCTATTTGAACGATGTCAACGATCTAAAATGCTTGAAAATGCTTATTTTAGCAAAACAGCGTTTTGAGTTTTAATCTGCGTTTTAACGCGTAAAACATCATAAAAATCGACGAATTTTTATTATTCGTTTTTATTAATATTGCTTCTATTTGAACGATTTCAACGTTCTAAAATGCTTGAAAATGCTTTATTTTAGCAAAACAGCACGTTTTGAGCTTTAATCTGCGTTTTAACGCGTAAAAACAGCATAAAACGACAATTTTTTATTATTCGTTTTTATTAATATTGCGTCTATTTGAACGATTTCAACGATCTAAAATATTTGAAAATGCTTATTTTAGCAAAACAGCACGTTTTGAGCTTTAATCTGCGTTTTAACGCGTAAAACAGCATAAAAACGACGAATTTTTTATTATTCGTTTTATTAATATTGCTTCTATTTGAACGATTTCAACGATCTAAAATGCTTGAAAATGTTTATTTTAGCAAAACAGCACGTTTTGAGCTTTTATTCTGCGTTTTAACGCGTAAACAGCATAAAACGACGAAATTTTTATTATTCGTTTTTTATTAATATTGCGTATATTTGAACGATTTCAACGATCTAAAATGCTTGAAAATGCTTATTTTAGCAAAACAGCACGTTTTGAGCTTTAATCTGCGTTTTAACGCGTAAAACAGCATAAAATGACGAATTTTTATTATTCGTTTTTATTAATATTGCTTCTATTTAGAACGATTTCAACGATCTAAAATGCTTGAAAATGTTATTTTAGCAAAACAGCATGTTTTGAGCTTTTAATCTGCGTTTTAACGCGTAAAACAGCATAAAAACGACGAATTTTTATTATTCGTTTTTATTAATATTGTCTATTTGAACGATTTCAACGATCTAAAATTTTGAAAATGCTTATTTTAGCAAAACAGTACGTTTTGAGCTTTTAATCTGCGTTTTAACGCGTAAAACAGCATAAAACGACGAATTTTATTATTCGTTTTTATTAATATTGCGTCTATTTGAACGATTTCAACGATCTAAAAATGCTTGAAAATGCTTATTTTAGCAAAACAGCAGTTTTGAGCTTTTAATCTGCGTTTTAACGCGTAAAACAGCATAAAACGACGATTTCTTTATTATTCCTTTTTTTAATACTTTTATTTGAACGATTTCAACGTTCTAAAATGCTTGAAATGCTTATTTTAGCAAAACAGCACGTTTTTGAGCTTTAATCTGCGTTTTAACGCGTAAAACAGCATAAAAACGACGAATTTTTATTATTCGTTTTTATTAATATTAGCTTCTATTTGAACGATGTCAACGATCTAAAATGCTTGAAAATGCTTATTTTAGCAAAACAGCTCGTTTTGAGCTTTAATCTGCGTTTTTAACGCGTAAAACAGCATAAAAACGACGAATTTTTATTATTCGTTTTGGTATTAATATTGCTTCTATTTGAACGATTCCAACGATCTAAAATGCTTGAAAATGCTTATTTTAGCAAAACAGACGTTTTGAGCTTTAATCTGCGTTTATCGCGTAAAACAGCAAAAACGACGAAATTTTTTATTATTCGTTTATAATTGCTTCTATTTGAACGATTTCAACGATCTAAATGCTTGAAAATGCTTATTTTGGCAAAACAGCACGTTTTAAGCTTTAATCTGCGTTTTAACGCGCAAAACAGCATAAAAACTGACGAATTTTTTATTATCGTTTTTATTAATATTGCGTCTATTTGAACGATTTCAACTGATCTAAAATGCTTGAAAATGCTTATTTTAGCAAAAGCACGTTTTGAGCTTTAATCGCGTTTTAACGCGTAAAACAGCATAAAAACGACGAAATTTTTATTATTCGTTTTATTAATATTGCGTCTATTTGAACGATTTCAACGATCTAAAAATGCTTGAAAATGCTTATTTTAGCAAAACAGCACGTTTTGAGGCTTTAATCTGCGTTTTAACGCCTAAAACAGCATAAAAACGACGAATTTTTATTATTCGTTTTTATTATATTGCTTCTATTTGAACCATTTCAACGATCTAAAATGCTTGAAAATGCTTATTTTAGCAAAACAGCACGTTTGAGCTTTAATCTGCGTTTTAACGCGTAAAACAGCATAAAACGCGAATTTTATTATTCGTTTTATTAATATTGCGTCTATTTGAACGATTTCAACGTTCTAAAAATGCTTGAAAATGCTTATTTTTAGCAAAACAGCACGTTTTGAGCTTCATTCTGCGTTTTAACGCGTAAAACAGCATAAAACGACGAAATTTTTTATTATTCGTTTTTTTTTATGCGTCTATTTGAACGATTTCACGATCTAAAATGCTTGAAAATGCTTATTTTAGCAAAACAGCACGTTTTGAGTTTAATCTGCGTTTTAACGCGTAAAACAGCATAAAACGACGAATTTTTATTATTCGTTTTATTAATATTGCTTCTATTTGAACTATTTCAACGATCTAAAATGGCTTGAAAATGCTTATTTTAGCAAAACAGCACGTTTGAGCTTTAATCTGCGTTTTAACGCGTAAAACAACATAAAACGACGAATTTTATATTATTCGTTTTTATTAATATTGCTTCTATTTGAACGATTTCATCGATCTAAAATGCTTGAAAATGATTATTTTGAAAAAAGCACGTTTTTTAGTTTTTAAACTGCGTTTAACGCGAAACAGCAAAAAACGACGATTTCTTTATTTTCCCCTTTTTTTTTAATATTTCCTATTTTTAACGATTTCCCAAAGTTCCAAAAAAGCTTGAAAATGCTTTTTTTTTAAACAAAAAAAGCCCTTTTGAAGGGTTTTTTAACTGCGTTTTAACGCGTAAAAAAAGCTTTTAAAAAAAGACGAATTTTTTTATTCGTTTTTTTTAATAATTGCTTCTATTTGAACGATGTCAACGATCTAAAATGTTTAAAATGCTTTTTTTTAGCAAAACAGCTCGTTTTGAAGGGTTTTTAAACTGCCCTTTTTAAAGCGTAAAACAACATAAAACGGGCGAATTTTTTTTTATTTTGTTTTATTATTAATATTGCTTCTATTTGAACGATTCCCAACCCATCTAAAATGCTTGAAAATCTTATTTTAAACAAAACAGCACGTTTTTTATTTTTAAACTGCGTTTTATCGCGAAAAAGCATAAAAAAAGACGAAATTTTTTTTATTCGTTTTTATTAATTTGCTTCTATTTTTAACGTTTCCCCGATCTAAAATGGGGTTGGGGTTTTTTTTTAGCAAAAAAAGCATTTTTTAAACTTTAATCTCGTTTTTAAAGCGTAAAAAAAACATAAAACGGCGAATTTTTTTATTCGTTTTTTTTAATATTTCGTCTATTTGAACATTTTAACGATTAAAATGCTTGAAAATGTTTTTTTTAGCAAAACAGCACGTTTTGGGGCTTTTTAAACAGCGTTTTTCGCGTAAAAAAACATAAAAAAGACGAAATTTTTTTTTTATTCGTTTTTTTTAATATTGCCCTCTTTTGAACGATTTCAACGATCTAAAATGCTTGAAAAAAGTTTTTTTTAGCAAAACAGCACGTTTTTAGCTTTAAAACTGCGTTTAACGCCTAAAACAGCATAAAAACGACGAATTTTTTTTTTATTCGTTTTTTTTTAATTTCTTCTATTTGGGAAACCCTTTTTAACGATCTAAAAAAGCTTGAAAATCTTTTTTTTAGCAAAACAGCCGGGTTTTAGCTTTTTAAACTGCGTTTTAACGCGTAAAACAGCATAAAAAAGACGGGGGTTTTTATTATTCGTTTTTTTTTTTAAAATTTTCGTCTATTTGAAAGATTTCAACCCTTCTAAAATGCTTGAAAATGCTTATTTTAGCAAAAAAGCACCCCGAGCTTCATTCTGCGTTTAACGCGTAAAACAGCCTTATAAAACGACGAAATTTTATTATTCGTTTTTATTTGCAGCGTCTATTTGAACGGTACAACGATCTAAAATGCTTGAAAATACTTATTTAGCAAAACAGCACGTTTTGAAGGCTTTTGTCTGCGTTTTAACGCGTAAAACAGCATAAAAACGGCAATTTTTTATTATTCGTTTTTTATTAATATTCAAAAAATTACTGTTGAACTATTTTCAACGATCTAAAATGCTTGAAAATGCCCAATTTTAGCAAAAACAGCACGTTTGAGCTTTTAATCTGCGTTTAACGCGTAAAACAACATAAAACGACGAATTTTATATTATTCGTTTTTATTATTACTTCTATTTTGGGCGTTTCATCCGATCTAAAATGCTTGAAAATGATTATTTTTAGCAAAACAGCACGTTTTGAGCTTTTAATCTGCGTTTTAACGCATAAAACAGCATAAAACGACAATTTTTTTACCAGTGATGCGTTTTATTAATATTGCGTCTATTTGAACGATTTCAACGATCAAATGCTTGAAATGCTTTATTTTTGTAAAACAAGACGTTTTGAGCTTTTAATCGCGTTTAACGTAAAACAGCATAAAAACGACGGAATTTTTTATTATTCGTTTTATTAATACTGCTGCTCTTTGAACGATTTCAACGATCTAAAATGCTTGAAAATGCTTATTTTAGCAAAACAGCACGTTTGAGCTTTTAATCTGCGTTTAACGCGTAAAACAGCATAAAATCGACGAATTTTTTATTATTCGTTTTTATTAATATTGCTTCTATTTGAACGATTTCAACGATCTAAAATGCTTGAAAATGCTTATTTGGCAAAACAGCGTTTTGAGCTTTAATCAGCGCCGTTTTAACGCGTAAAACAACATAAAACGACGAAATTTTTTTATTATTCGTTTTTTATTAATGTGCGTCTATTTGAAGACGATTTCAACGATCTAAATGCTTGAAAATGCTTATTTTAGCAAAACAGCACGTTTTGGGCACAAGCAGCGTTTTAACGCGTAAAACAGCATAAAAACGACAAATTTTTATTATTCGTTTTTTATAAATATTGCTTCTATTTGAACGATTTCAACGATCTAAAATGCTTGAAAATGCTTATTTTAACGCAAAACAGCGCGTTTGAGCTTTAATCTGCGTTTTAACGCGTAAAACAGCATAAAACGACGAATTTGCAGTATTCGTTTTATTAATGTGCGTCTATTTGAACGTTTCAACGATCACAAAATGCTTGAAAATGATTATTTTAGCAAAACAGCACGTTTTGGGCTTTAATCTGCGTTTTTTAGCGCGTGCAAAACAGCGCCAGGAGCAGGCGAATTTTTATTATTCGTTTTTTATTAATATTGCTTCTATTAGAACGATTTCAACGATCTAAAAATGCTTGAAAATGCTTGTTTTGGCAAAACAGCACGTTTTGAGCTTTATTTTGCGCTTTAGCGCGTAAAACAGCATAAAAACGACAAAATTTTTATTCGTTTTCTTATTAATATTTAGCTTCTATTTGAACGATTTCAACGTCTAAAATGGCAGAAAATAGCATTTAGCAAAACAGCTCGTTTGAACTTTAATCCTGCGTTTTTACGCGTAAACAGCATAAAACGCGACGAATTTTTTGTTATTTCGTTTTTTATTAATATTGCGTCTATTTGAACATTTCAACGATCTAAAATGCGAAAATGCTTATTTTAGCAAAACAGCACGTTTTGAGCTTTAATCAGCGTTTAACGCGTAAACAGCATAAAACGACAAAGAATTTTTTGGTGACTGTTTTATTAATGTGCGTCTATTTGAACGATTTCAACGATCTACAAATGGCGAAAATTATGCTTATTTTGGCAAAACAGCACGTTTTTGAGCTTTTAATCTGCGTTTTAACGCGCGTAAAACAACATAAAAACGAAGAATTTTTATTATTCGTTTTTTATTAATATTGATTCTATTTGAACGATTTCATCGATCTAAAATGCTTGAAAATGCTTATTTTAGCAAAACAGCACGATTTGAAGGCTTTTAATCCTGCGTTTTAACGCGTAAAACAGCATAAAAACGACGAAATTTTTATTATTCGTTTTATTAATATTGCGTCTATTTGAACGATTTCCGGCGATCTAAAATGCTTGAAAATGCTTATTTTAGCAAAACGGCACGTTTTGAGCTTTATTCTGCGTTTTAGCGCGTAAAACAGCACTCAAAACGACAAAATTTTTTATTATTCGTTTTTATTTTTATTGCGTCTATTTGAACGATTTCCAGCGATCTAAAATGCTTGAAAATGCTTATTTGTAAAACAGCACGTTTTGAGGCTTTAATATTATGCATTTAACGCGTAAAACAGCATAAAACGACGAATTTTTTATTATTCGCTTTTTATTAATATTGCACGTCTATTTTAAAACGATTTCAACGATCTAAAATGCTTAAGAAAATGCTTATTTTAGCAAAACAGCGTTTTGAGCTTTAATCTGCGTTTAACGCGTAAAGAGCAGCATAAAACGACGAATTTTTTGTTATTCGTTTTTATTAATAGTACTTCTATTTGAACGATTTCAACGATCTAAAATGCTTGAGAAAATGCTTATTTTTTAGCAAAACAGCAGCAAAACAGCACGTTTTGAGCTTTAATCTGCGTTTTAACGCTGAAAACAGCATAAAAGACGAATTTTTATTATTCGTTTTTATTAATATTGCTTCTATTTAAACGATTTCAACGATCTAAAATGTTGAAAATGCTTATTTTAGCAAACAGCACGTTTTGAGTCTTTAATCTGCGTTTTAACGCGTAAAACAGCATAAAACGACAGAAATTTTTATTATTCGTTTTTTTATTAATATTGCTTCTATTTGAACGATTTCAACGATCTAAAATGCTTGAAAATGCTTATTTTAGCAGCAAAACGCACGTTTTGAGCTTTAATCCGTTTTAACGCGTAAAACAGCATAAAACGACGAATTTTATTATTCGTTTTTATTATATTGCGTCTATTTGAACGATTTCAACCGATCTAAAATGCTTGAAAATGCTTATTTTAGCAAAACAGCACGTTTGAGCTTTAATCTGCGTTTTAACGCGTAAAGCATAAAAACGACAATAATTTTTTATTCGTTTTTATTATATTGCTCTATTTGAACGATTTCAACGATCTAAAATGCTTGAAAATGCTTATTTTAGAAAACAGCACGTTTTTAGCTGTAATCTGCGTTTTAACGCGTAAAACAGCATAAAAAAGACGGGGAATTTTTTTATTCGTTTTTTTTTAGTATTGCGTCTATTTGAACGATTTCCCAAAGATCTAAAATTCGAAAATCTTTAATTTTTTGCAAAACAGCACGTTTTTTAGCTTTTTTTCTGCGTTTTTAAAGCGTAAAACAACATAAAACGACAAAAAATTCGTTTTTTTTTTTTTATTTTCGTCTATTTGAACGATTTCAACGATCTAAAATGCTTGAAAAAGCTTATTTTGAAAAAAGCACGTTTTGGAAAACTTTTTCTGCGTTTTAACCCCTAAAAAGCGTAAAACGACGAATTTTTTTTATTCCTTTTTTTTAATATTGCGTCTATTTGAACGATTTCCCGATCCAAAAAAGCTTGAAAATGACTATTTTAGCAAAACCCGCACGTTTTGAGCTTTTTAAACTGCGTTTTAACCCCTAAAACAGCATAAAAAAGACGAAATTTTTTTTATTCGTTTTTATTTAAAATTTTCGTCTATTTGGGAAAATTTCAACGGTCAAAATGCTTGAAAATGCTTATTTTAGCAAAACAGCACGTTTTTTAGCTTTAATCGCGTTTTAAGCGTAAAACCCCATAAAAAAGACGAATTTTTATTATTCGTTTTTTTTAAATTTCCTCTATTTGAACGGTTTTAACGATCTAAAATGTGAAAAAATGCTTTTTTAGCAAAACAGCACGTTTGATTTAAAAACGCGTTTTAACGCGTAAAACGGCATAAAAAAGACGAATTTTTATTATTCGTTTTTTTTTAATATTTTCTATTTGAACAAATTTTAACGATCTAAAATGGGGAAAATGCTTATTTTAGCAAAACAGCACGTTTTTGCTTTTTTAAACTGCGTTTTTTAAAAGGTAAACAACATAAAAACAAAAATTTTTTTTTATTCGTTTTTATTAATATTGCGTCTATTTGAACGATTTCCCCGATCTAAAATGCTTGAAAATCTTATTTTAAAAACGGGACGTTTTGAGCTTTTAAACTGCGTTTTTTAAAGCGTAAAAAAAGCATAAAATTACGGGTTTTTTTTTTTTCGTTTTTTATTAATATTGCTTCTATTTAAACGGTTTCAACGATCTAAAATGCCGGGAAAAAGCTTTTTTGAAAACAGCACGTTTTGAGTTTTAATCTGCGTTTTTTAAAGCGGGAAAACGGGTTTTTAAAAAAGACAAATTTTTAAAATTTCGTTTTTTTTTTAATATTGCTTCTATTTGAACGGTTTTAACGTCTAAAATGTTGAAAATGCTTATTTTGGCCAAAAAAGGGACGTTTTGAGCTTTTAAACTTCGTTTTAACGCGTAAAAAAGCATAAAAAAGACGAAATTTTTATTATTCGTTTTTTTTAATATTGCGTCTGTTGAACGATTTCAACGATCCAAAAAAGCTTGAAAATGCTTAAAGCAAAACAGCACGTTTTTAGCTTTTTTTCTGCGTTTTTTAAAGCGTAAACAACATAAAACGACGAAATTTTTTTTTTTGTTTTTTTTTTTTATTGCGTCTGGTTTAACGATTTCAACGATCCAAAAAAGCTTGAAAATGCTTATTTTTTGCAAAAAAGCCCTTTTGAGCTTTTTAAACTGCGTTTTAACGCGAAAAAAAGGGATAAAACGACGAATTTTTTTTATTCGTTTTTTTTTAATAACCCCTATTTGAACGATTTCAACGATCTAAAACATTTTAACAAAAAAGCACGGAAATTTTAGCTTTTAATCTGCGTTTTAACGCGTAAAAAAGCATAAAAACGACGAAATTTTTTAAATTTTTCGTTTTTTTTTTTAATATTTCGTCTTTTGAACATTTTTAACGATCTAAAATGCTTGAAAATGGTTATTTTAGCAAAAAAACGTTTTGAGCTTTTTTTCTGCGTTTTAACGCGTAAAAAAGCATAAAAACGACGAAATTTTTATTATTCGTTTTTTTTTTTTTATTGGGGTCTTTTGAACGATTTCAACGATCAAAATGGGGAAAAAGCTAATTTTACCAAAAAAGCCGTTTTTAGCTTTTTAAACTGCGTTTTAACGCGTAAAACAGCATAAAAAAGACAATTTTTATTTTTCGTTTTTTTTAATATTCTTCTATTTGAACATTTTAACGATCTAAAAAGCTTGAAAATGCTTATTTTTGCAAAAACAGCACGTTTTTAGCTTTTTAAACTGCGTTTTAACGCGTAAAACAATTTTAAAAAAACAAATTTTTTTTATTTGTTTTATTAATATTGCGTCTATTTGAACGATTTTTAACGATCTAAAATGCTTGAAAATCTTATTTTTTGCAAAACAGCACGTTTTTAGCTTTAATCTGCGTTTTTAAAGCGTAAAAAAGCATAAAACGACAATTTTTATTATTCGATTTTTTTTTAAATTTTCCCTTTTAACGGGTTTCCCCGATCTAAAATGTTTGAAAATGCTTATTTTAAAAAACAGCACGTTTTGAGCTTTTAAACTGCGTTTTAACTCGTAAAACGGGGTAAAACGACAATTTTTTTTTATTCGTTTTTTTTTTAATATTGATTCCCTTTTTAACGGTTTTAACGATCTAAAAAGCTTATTTTAGCAAAACAAACGCGGTTTTAGCTTTAATCTGCGTTTTTAAAGCGTAAAACAGCATAAAAAAGACGAAATTTTTTTTATTCGTTTTTTTTTTAATATTGCCCTCTTTTGAACGATTTCCCAAAGATTAAAAAGCTTGAAAATTCTTATTTTCCCAAAACAGCACGTTTTTGGGGTTTTTAAACTGCGTTTTTAACCCTAAAAAAACATAAAAAAGACGAAATTTTTTTTATTCGTTTTTTTTAATATTCCTTCTATTTGAACGATTTCCCAAAGATCTAAAATGTTTAAAAAAAGCTTATTTTAACAAAACAGCACGTTTTGAGGGTTTTAATCTGCGTTTTAACGCGTAAAAAAGCATAAAAAAGACAAATTTTTTTTTTTTCGTTTTTTTTAAATTTCGTCTTTTGAACGATTTCCCCTTTAAAATTTTTAAAGTTATTTTAGCCAAAACCGGGGACGTTTTTAGCTTTTAATTTTGCGTTTTCGCGTAAAACAACATAAAAACGACGAAAATTTTTTTTATTCGTTTTTATTTTTATTGCCCTATTTGGGAAAGATTTCCCCGATCAAAAAGGGGAAAATGCTTATTTTAACCAAAACAGTTTTGAGCTTTAATCTCGTTTTTCGCGTAAAACAGCATAAAAAAGACGAATTTTTTTTTGTTTTTTATTTAAAATTGCTTCTATTTGAACGGTTTCCCCAACGAAAACTTAAAATGCTTATTTTTCAAAACAACGTTTTTAGCTTTTAATCTGCGTTTTTAAACCCTAAAACGGGATAAAAAAGACAAATTTTTATTATTCGTTTTTATTAATATTCCCCCCCATTTGAACGATTTCAACCCATCCAAAAAAGCTTGAAAATGCTTATTTTGGGAAAACAGCACGTTTGAGCTTTTATTTTCGGTTTTTTCGCGTAAAAAAGCAAAAACGACGAAATTTTTTTTTTTATTCGTTTTTATTTTTTTTTGCGCCCGGGAACGATTTCAACGATCTAAAATGCTTGAAAATGCTTATTTTTAAAAAAAGCACGTTTTGGCCAAAACCGTTTTTTAAAGCGTAAAAAAGCATAAAACGACGGGGGTTTTTTTATTCGTTTTTTTTAATATTGCCCTATTTGAACGATTTCAACGATCTAAAAAGCTTGAAAATCTTATTTTAACCAAAAACAGCACGTTTTTAGCTTTTAATCCGTTTTAACCGTAAAACGCATAAAAAAGACAAATTTTTTTTATTCGTTTTTATTAATATTTCCTTTTATTTGAACGGTTTCAACGATCTAAAAAAACTTGAAAATCTTTTTTTTTAACAAAACAAGTTTTTAGCTTTTTTTCTGCGTTTTCCCCGTAAAACAACATAAAAAAGACGGGTTTTTTTTTTTTCGTTTTTATTAATATTGGGGTTTTTTTAAACGATTTCCCGCGATCCAAAAAAGCTTGAAAATGCTTTTTAGCAAAACAGCCCTTTTTAGCTTTTTTTCTGCGTTTTTTAAAGCGTAAAAAAGCATAAAATACGAATTTTTTATTCGTTTTTTTTAATTTGCGTCTTTTAAAAGGTTTCAACGTCTAAAAAGCGGAAAAAGCTTATTTTTTGCAAAAAAAGCACGTTTTTAGCTTTAATCGCGTTTTAAGCGTAAAAAAGGGATAAAAAAGACGAAATTTTTTTTATTCGTTTTTTTAATATTTCTTCTATTTGAACATTTAACGATCCAAAAAAGGGAAAATCTTATTTTTCAAAACAGCCTTTTGAGCTTTTAATCTGCGTTTTAACCCGTAAAACGGGATAAAAACGACGGAATTTTTTTTGTTTTTTTTAATATTGGTTTTATTTAAAGATTTCAACGATCTAAAATGCTTGAAAATGCTTATTTTAGCAAAACCGGGACGTTTTAGCTTTTTCTGCGTTTTTTAAAGCGTAAAAAAGCATAAAAACGACGGGAAAAATTTTTTATTCGTTTTTTTTTATTGCGTCTATTTGAACGATTTCAAACGATCCCAAAATGCGAAAATGCTTATTTTAGCAAAACAGCCGTTTTGAGCTTTTTTTCTGCGTTTTTAAAGCGTAAAACAGCATAAAAAAAAGGAATTTTTTTTATTCGTTTTTTTTTTTTATTTGGGGCCTTTGGGGATTTCAACGATCAAAATAGGGAAAATTCTTTTTTTCCAAAAAAAGGGGTTTTTACTTTTAAACTGCGTTTTAACCGTAAAACAGCATAAAACGACAAATTTTTTTTTTAAATTTGTTTTTTTTAATATTTTCCTTTTATTTAAAAGATTTCAACGATCTAAAAAGGGTTTAAAAAGCTTATTTTAGCAAAAAAAGCACGTTTTGAGGGTTTAAACCCCGTTTTAACGCGTAAAAAAGCTTTTTAAAAAAGACGAAATTTTTAAATTTTTCGTTTTTTTTTTATTGCGTCTTTTGAGCGATTTCAACGTCAAAAATGTTTAAAAGCCCTTTTTTTAGCAAAACAGCCCTTTTGAACTTTTTAAACTGCGTTTTTTCCCTAAAAGCATAAAAACGAATTTTTTTATTCGTTTTTATTAATATTGCTTTTTTTAAAAGATTTCAACGATCTAAAATGCTTGAAAATGCTTATTTTCAAAACGGGGTTTTGGGGGCTTTAATCCGTTTTTTTAAAGCGTAAAACAGCATAAAAAAGACGAAAATTTTTTTTATTCGTTTTTTTAAAATTTCTTCTATTTGAAAGATTTCAACGATCTAAAAAAACTTAAATTTTTTAGCAAAACGGCCCTTTTGGGCCAATCTGCGTTTTTTAAAGCGTAAAACAGCATAAAAACGACGAAATTTTTTTTTATTCGTTTTTTTTTTAAAATTGCGTCTATTTGAACGATTTCCCCGATCTAAAATCTTGAAAATGCTTATTTTGAAAACAGCCGTTTTTAGCTTTTTTTCTGCGTTTTAACGCGTAAAACAGCATAAAAAAGGCAAAAATTTTTTTTATTCGTTTTTATTTTTTTGCCCTCTATTTAAAAGATTTCAACGTCCAAAAAAGCTTGAAAAAACTTATTTTACCCAAAAAAGCACGTTTTTAGCTTTAATCTGCGTTTTAACGCGTAAAACAGCATAAAACGACGAATTTTTAAAATTTTTCGTTTTTTTTAATATTGCTTTTATTTGAACGGTTTCAACGATCAAAAAGCTTAAATTTTTTTGCAAAACAGCCGTTTGAGCTTTAATCTGCGTTTTTAAAGCGTAAAACAGCATAAAAAAGGGAAATTTTTATTATTCGTTTTTTTTAATATTGCGCGTCTATTTGGGAAAGATTTCAACGATCTAAAATGCTTGAAAATGCTTTTTAGCAAAACAGCCCTTTGAGCTTTTTTTCTGCGTTTTAACGCGTAAAACAGGGATAAAAAAGACGAAAATTTTTTATTCGTTTTTTTTTTATTGCTTTTATTTGGAACATTTTAGCGATCTTTTAAAAAGCTTTTTAAAAAATTTTCTTTAATTTTTAAACCAAAACCAAAAAAACGTTTTTAGGGTTTTTTAATTTTTTGCGTTTTTAAAAAAAAAAAAAAAAAAAAAAAAAAAAAAAAAAAAAAAAAAAAAAAAAAAAAAAAAAAAAAAAAAAAAAAAAAAAAAAAAAAAAAAAAAAAAAAAAAAAAAAAAAAAAAAAAAAAAAAAAAAAAAAAAAAAAAAAAAAAAAAAAAAAAAAAAAAAAAAAAAAAAAAAAAAAAAAAAAAAAAAAAAAAAAAAAAAAAAAAAAAAAAAAAAAAAAAAAAAAAAAAAAAAAAAAAAAAAAAGGGGGGGGGGGGGGGGGGGGGGGGGGGGGGGGGGGGGGGGGGGGGGGGGGGGGGGGGGGGGGGGGGGGGGGGGGGGGGGGGGGGGGGGGGGGGGGGGGGGGGGGGGGGGGGGGGCGTTTGGGAAAAACAAAAAACATAAAAACCGAAAGAAAATTTTTAAATTTTTTTTTCCCCTTTTAAATTTTTTAATAAATTTGGCGTTTTTTTTTTATTTGGGAAAACGGATTTTCCAGCCGGGAATTCTTTTTGCGGTAAAAAAAACGAAAATTGGCTTTTT
>NW_027047109.1:0-17331 GCF_025399875.1 Dalotia coriaria
TCCAAAAAAAAAATTAAAAAAAAATAAAAAAATTTTTCGTTTTTGTGTTTTTCGCGAAAAGGAAATTAAAGCCCAAAAAGTTTTTTTAAAATAACATTTTCAAGCATTTTTGATCGTTTAAATGTTCAAAAGAGCAATTTTAAAAAAAAACGAATAATAAAATTCGTCGTTTTATGCTGTTTTACGCGTTAAAAACGCAGATTAAAGTCAAAACGTGCTTTTTTGCTAAAATACATTTTCAAGCATTTTAGATCGTTGAAATCGTTCAAATAGAAGAAATATTAATAAAAACGAATAATAAAATTTCGTCGTTTTATGTTGTTTTACGCTTAAACGCAGATTAAAGCTCAAAACGTGCTGCTTTTGTTAAATAATCATTTTCAAGCATTTTAGATCGTTGAAATCGTTCAAATAGACGCAATATAATAAAAACGAATAATAAAATTTCGTCGTTTTATGCTGTTTTACGCGTTAAAACGCAGATTAAAAGCTCAAACGTGCTGTTTTGCTAAAATAAGCATTTTCAAGCATTTTAGATCGTTGAAATTGTTCAAATAGAAGCAATATTAATAAAAACCGAATAATAAAAATTCGTCGTTTTTATGCTGTTTTTACGCGTTAAACGCAGATTAAAGCTCAAAACGTGCTCTTTTCTAAAATAATCATTTTCAGCATTGTGATCGTTGAAATCGAGAAATAGACGCAATATTAATAAAAACGAATAATAAAATTCTGTCGTTTTATGCTGTTTTACGCGTTAAACGCAGATTAAAAGCTCAAAACGTGCTGTTTTGCTAAAATAAGCATTTTCAAGCATTTTAGATCGTTGAAATCGTTCAAATAGACGCAATATTAATAAAAACGAATAATAAAAATTTCGTCGTTTTTATGTTTTTACGCGTTAAAACGCAGATTAAAGCTCAAAACGTGCTGTTTTGCTAAAATAAGCATTTTCAAGCATTTTAGATCGTTGAAATCGTTCAAATAGAAGCAATATTAATAAAAACGAATAATAAAAAATCATCGTTTTATGCTGTTTTACGCTAATAGCGGATTGCTCAAAACGTGCTGTTTTGCTAAAATAATCATTTTCAGCATTTTAGATCGTTGAAATGTTCAAATAGACGTGCAATATTAATAAAACGAATAATAAAAATTCCGTCGTTTTATGCTGTTTTACGCGTTAAAACGCAGATTAAAAGCTCAAAAAGTGCTGTTTTGCTAAAATAATATTTTCAAGAGATCGTTGAAATCGTTCAAAGACGAATTTTAATAAAAACGAATAAAAAATTTCGCGTTTTTTGCTGTTTTTCGCGTTAAAACGGATTAAAGCTCAAAAAAGGGTTTTTGCTAAAAAAAAGCATTTTTAAATATTTTTGATCGTTGAAACGTTCAAATAGAAGAAATATTAATAAAAAAAGAATAATTATTTTTCGTTTTTTTGTGTTTACGCGTTAAAACGCAGATTAAAGCTCAAAAAGGGTGTTTTGTTAAATAATCATTTTCAAGCATTTAGATCGTTGGGAAAACGTTCAAATAGACGCAATATTAATAAAAAAAAAAATAAAAAATTTTGTCGTTTTATGTGTTTTTGCGTTAAAAGCAGATTAAAAACTCAAACGTGCTGTTTTGCTAAAATAAATTTTTTAAACATTTTAGATCGTGAAATTGTTCAAATAAAACAATATTAATAAAAAAACCCAATAATAAAAATTTGTCGTTTTATGCTGTTTTACGCGTTAAAAAGCAGATTAAAGCTCAAACGGGGTTTTTCAAAAAAATCATTTTTAAGCATTTTGACGTTGAAACGTTCAAATAGACGAATATTAATAAAAAAAAGAATAATAAAAATTCTCGTTTTATTGTTTTACGCGTTAAACGCAGATTAAAGCTCAAAAAGTGCGTTTTGCTAAAATAAGCATTTTCAAAAGGGGCGTTGAAATCTTCGAAGAAATATTAAAAAAACGAATAATAAAAAAATTTGTCGTTTTATGTTTTTTTACCGAAAAAGCAGATTAAAGCTCAAAATGTGCTGTTTTGCTAAAATAATCATTTTTAAGCATTTTAGATCGTTGAAATCGTTTAAATAAAACAAAATTAATAAAAAAAGAATAATAAAATATTCGTCGTTTTTTTGTTTTACGCGTTAAAACGCAGATTAAAGCTCAAAACGTGCGTTTTGCTAAAATAAATTTTTAAGCATTTTAGATCGTTTTAAATCGTTCAAAAGACGCAAATTAATAAAAACGAATAATAAAAAAATTTGTCGTTTTATGGTTTTACGCGTTAAAACGCAGATTAAAAACTCAAAACGTGCTGTTTTGCTAAATAAGATTTTCAAAATTTTTGATCGTGAAACGTTCAAATAGAAGAATATCAATAAAAACGAATAATAAAAATTCGTCGTTTTATGGTTTTACCCTTAAAAAAGCAGATTAAAGCTCAAAACGTGCTGTTTGCTAAAATAAGATTTCAAATTTTAGATCGTTGAAATCGTTCAAATAGAAGCGCATTAATAAAAACGAATAATAAAAATTCGCGTTTAAGTCGTTTACGCGTTAAATAACATTAAAGCTCAAAATGCTGTTTTGCATTAAATAACTTAACATTTAAAGATTGAAACTTCGTTAAAGCTTTTAATAAAAAGAATAATAAAAATTGCGTTTTATCTTTTTAGCTAAAAAGAAAAATTCAAACGTGCTCGTTTTTTAAAATAAGCATTTTCAAGCATTTTAGATCGTTGAAATTTCAAATATCAGAAATATTAAAAAAACGAATAAATAACGTCTGTTTTGCTTACGCGTTAAAGCAATTAGATTTCAAATCGTCTGTTTTAAAATAATCATATTCAAGATTTAGTCGTTGAAATCGTTCAAATAGACGTCAATATAATAAAACGAATAATAAAATTTGTCGTTTTATGTTGTTTAACGCGTTAAAACGGATTAAAGCTCAAAACGTCTTTGTGAAATAATCATTTCAAGCACTTGTTGATTGAATTCGTTCAAATAGACGCACATTAAAAAAACGAATATAAAATTTTGTCGTTTTATGTTTTTACGCGTTAAAACGGAAAGTCAAACGTGCGTTTTGCTAAAATAAGAATTTAACATTTCTGATTTAAACGTTTCAAATAGAAGCAATATTAATAAAACGAATCTAAAAACTTTTTGGGTTTTCGCGTTAAAACGCAGATTAAACTCAAAACGTGCTGTTTTGCTAAAATAATCATTTTAAGCATTTTAGATTGTGAAATCTTCAAATAGACGCAATATTATTAAAAACGAATAATAAAATTTGCTTAGCTTTTGGTTTTTGCGTTAAAACGCAATTAAAGCCAAAAGTGTTTTGCTAAAATAAGCATTTTGCATTTTAGATGCTGATTTCAAATAGAAGAAATATAATCAAAACGAATAATAAAAATTTCGTCGTTTTATGCTGTTTTACGCGTTAAAACGCAGATTAAAGCTCGAAACGTGCTGTTTTGCTAAAATAAGCATTTTTAAGCATTTTAGATCGTTGAAATCGTTCAAATAGACGCAATATTAATAAAACGAAATAAAAATTTGTTTTATGTTTTTTTACGCGTTAAAAAAGCAGATTAAAGCTCAAAACGTGCTGTTTGCTAAAAAGCATTTTCAAGCATTTAGATCGTTGAAATCGTTCAAATAGAAGCATATTAATTTAAAAAAGAATAATAAAGTCCTGTCGTTTTATGCTGTTTTAGCGTTAAAACGGATTAAAGCTCAAAACGGCTGTTTGCTAAAAATAATCATTTTTAAGCATTTTAGATTGTTAAATCGTTCAAATAGAGCATATTATTAAAAACGAATAATAAAATTTCGTCGTTTTATGCTGTTTTATGCGTTAAAACGCAGATTAAGCTCAAAACGTGTTTTTGCTAAATAAGCATTTTCGCATTTTAGATCGTTGAAATCGTTCGTAAAGAAATATTAATAAAACGAATAATAAAAAATTGTCGTTTTATGTGTTTTACGCGTTAAAACGCAGATTAAAAGCTCAAAAAAAGTGCGTTTTTGCTAAAATAATCATTTTCAAGCATTTTAGATCGGGTTTTGAAATCGTTCAAATAAACAATATTAATAAAAACGAATAATAAAATATTGTCGTTTTATGTTTTTACGCGTTAAAACGCAGATTAAAGCTCAAAAACGTGCTGTTTTGCTAAAATATTAATTTTCAAGCATTTTAGATCGTTGAAATCGTTCAAATAGACGCAATATTAATAAAAACGAATAATAAAAATTTCGTCGTTTTATGCTGTTTTACGCGTTAAAACGCAGATTAAAGCTCGAAACGTGCTGTTTTGCTAAAATAAGCATTTTAAGCATTTTAGATCGCTGAAATCGTTCAAATAGAAGCAATATTAATAAAAACGAATAAAAAAATTCGTCGTTTTATGCTGTTTTTCGCGTTGAAACGCAGATTAAAGCTCAAAACGTGCTGTTTTGCTTAAAATAATCATTTTCAAGCATTTTAGATCGTTGAAATCGTTCAAATAGACGCAATATTAATAAAAACGAATAATAAACGTCGTTTTATGTGTTTACGCGTTAAAACGCATTAAAGCTCAAACTGCTGTTTTGCTAAATAAGCATTTTCAGCATTTTAGATCGTTGAAATCGTTCAAATAGAAGCAATATTAATAAAAAAAATAATAAAAATTCGCGTTTTATGGTTTACGCGTTAAAACGCGATTAAAAGTCAAAACGTGCTGTTTTCTAAAAATAATCATTTTCAAAGATTTTAGATCGTTGAAATCGTTCAAATAGACGCATATTAATAAAAACGAATAATAAAAAATTCGTCGTTTTATGCTGTTTTACGCGTTAAAACGCAGATTAACTCAAACGTGCTGTTTTGCTAAAAAAAAGCATTTTCGCAATTTAGATCGTTGAAATCGTTCAAATAGACGCAATTATTAATAAAAAAAACGAATTTAAAAACGTCGTTTTTATACGTTTTACGCTAAAACGGTTTTTAAAACTCAAAACGGGTGTTTTGCCAAAATAATCATATTCAAGCATTTTAGATCGTTGAAATCGTTCAAATAGCGCAATTATAAAAACGGATAATAAAAATTTCGTGTTTTATGCTGTTTTACGCGTTAAAACGCAGATTAAAGCTCAAAACGTGCTGTTTTGCTGAAATAACATTTTCAAGCACTTTTTGATCGTTGAAATCGTTCAAATAGACGCAATATTAAAAAACGAATAATAAAAATTTCGTCGTTTTTATGCTGTTTTACGCGTTAAAACGCAGTTAAAGCTCAAAACGTGCTGTTTTGCTAAAATAAGCATTTTCAAGCATTTTAGATCGTTGAAATCGTTCAAATAGAAGCAATATTAATAAAAACGAATAATAAAAATTCGTCGTTTTATGCTGTTTTACGCGTTAAAACGCAGATTAAAGCTCAAAACGTGCTGTTTTGCTAAAAAAGCATTTTCAAGCATTTTAGATCGTTGAAATCGTTCAAAACGATATAATATAAAAAACGAATAATAAAAAATTCGTCGTTTTATGCTGTTTTACGCGTTAAAACCAGATTAAAGCTCAAAACGTGCTGTTTTGCTAAAATAATCATTTCAAGCATTTTAGATCGTTGAAATCGTTCAAATAGACGCAATATTAATAAAAACGATAATAAAAAATTTCGTCGTTTTATGCTGTTTTACGCGTTAAAACGCAGATTAAAGCTCAAAACTGTGCTGTTTTGCTGAAATAATCATTTTCAAGCATTTAGATCGTTGAAAATCGTTCAAATAGACGCAATATTAATAAAAACGAATAATAAATTTCCGTCGTTTTATGCTGTTTTACGCGTTAAAACGCAGATTAAAGCTCAAAACGTGCTGTTTTGCTTAAAATAAGCATTTTCAAGCATTTTAGATCAGTGAAATCGTCAAATAGAAGCAATATTAATTAAAACGAATAAGTAAAATTCGTCGTTGTTATGTGTTTTACGCTTAAACGCAGATTAAAGCTCAAAACTGCTGTTTTGCTAAAATAATCATTTTAAGCATTTTAGATTGTTGAAATCGTTCAAATACGACGCAATTTATTGTTAAACGAATAATAAAATTACTCGTTTTATGCTGTTTTACGCGTTAAAACGCAGATTAAAGCTCAAAATCGTGCTGTTTTGCTAAAATAAGCATTTTCAACATTTTAGATCGTTAAAATCGTTCAAATAGAAGAAATATTAATAAAAACGAATAATAAAAATGCGTTTTGCTGTTTTACGCGTTAAAACGCAGATTAAAGCTCAAACGTGCTGTTTATGCTAAAATAATCATTTTCAAGCATTTTAGATCGTTGAAATCGTTCAAATAGAAGCAATATTAATAAAAACGAATAATAAAATATTCGTCGTTTTATGCTGTTTACGCGTTAAAGCGCAGATTAAAGCTCAAAACGTGCTGTTTTGCTAAAATATTAATTTTCAAGCATTTTAGATCGTGAAATCGTTCAAATAGACGCAATATTAATAAAAACGAATAAAAAAATTTCTGTCGTTTTATGCTAGTTTTACGCTTAAAACGATTAAAGCTCGAAACGTGCTGTTTTATAACAATAAGCATTTTCAAGCATTTTAGATCGTTGAAATCGTTCAAATAGAAGCAATATTAATAAAACGAATAATGAAAATCGTCGTTTTATGCTGTTTTACGCGTTGAAACGCAGATTAAAGCTCAAAACTGCTGTTTTCTAAAATAATCATTTTCAAGCATTTTGATCGTTGAAACGTTCAAATAGACGCAATATTAATAAAAACGAATAATAAAAATTTTCGTTCTTTTAATGCGTTTTAGCGTTAAAACGCAGATTAAAAGCTCAAAACGTGCTGTTTTGCTAAAAAAGCATTTTCAAGCATTTTAGATCGTTGAAATCGTTTAAAAGAAGCAATATTAATAAAAACGATAATAAAAATCGTCGTTTTATGCTGTTTTACGCGTTAAAACGCAGATTAAAGCTCAAAACGTGCTGTTTTGCTAAAATAACATTTAAGCATTTTAGATCTTGAAATCGTTCAAATAGACGAATATTAATAAAACGAATAATAAAATTTCGTCGTTTTATGCTGTTTACGCGTTAAAAAAGATTAAAGCTCAAAACGCTGTTTTGCTAAAATAAGCATTTTCATGCATTTTAGATCGTTGAAATCGTTCAAATAGAAGCAATATAATAAAAACGAATAATAAAAATTTCGCGTTTATATGCTGTTTTAAGTTAAAACGCAGATTAAAGCTCAAAACGTGCTTTTGCTAAAATAAGCATTTTCAAGCATTTAGATCTTTGAAATTTAAAAGACGCAATATTAATAAAAACGAATAATAAAAAAATTACGCGTTTTAACTGATTTACGCGTTAAAACGAGAAAAGCTCATAACGTGCGTTTTGCTAAACTTAATAGAGCATTTAGTATCGTTGAAATCGTTAAATAGACGCAATATTAATTAAAATGAATAATAAAAATTTCAGTCGTTTTATGCTGTTTTACGCGTTAAAACGCAGATTAAAACTCAAACGTGCTGTTTTGCTAAATAAGCATTTTCAAGCATTTTGATCGCTGTAATCGTTCAAATAGAAGCAATATTAATAAAACGAATAAAAAAATTCGTTTTTATGCTGTTTTACGCGTTAAAACGCAGATTAAAGCTCAAAACGTGCTGTTTTGCTAAAATAATCATTTTCCTATTTTGATCGTTGAAATCGTTCAAATAGACGCAATATTAAAAAAACGAATAATAAAAATTTCGTCGTTTTATGCTGTTTTACGCGTTAAAACGCAGATTAAAGCTCAAAACGTTGTTTTGCTAAAATAAGCATTTTCAAGCATTTTAGATCGTTGAAATCGTTCAAATAGAGCAATATTAATAAAAACGAATAATAAAAATTCGTCGTTTTATGCTGTTTTAGCGTTAAAACGCAGATTAAAGCTCAAAACGTGCTGTTTTGCTAAAATAATCATTTTCAAGCATTTTAGATCGTTGAAATCGTTCAAATAGAAGCAATATTAATAAAAACGAATAATAAAAATTCGTCGTTTTATGCTGTTTTACCCTTAAAACGCAGATTAAAACTCAAAACGTGCTGTTTTGCTAAAATAAGCATTTTCAGCATTTTTTGATCGTTGAAATCTTCAAAATAGAAATATTAAAAAACGAATAATAAAAATCGTCGTTTTTATGCTGTTTTTCGCGTTAAAACGCAGATTAAAAACTCAAAACGTGCTGTTTTGCTAAAATAATCATTTTCAAGCATTTTAGATCGTTGAAATCGTTCAAAAGACGCAATATTACTAAAAACGAATAATAAAAATTTTTGTCGTTTTATGCTGTTTTACGCGTTAAAAACGCAGATTAAAGCTCAAAAAGTGCTGTTTGAAAAAAATCATTTTCAAGCATTTTAGATCGTTGAAATCGTTCAAATAGACGCAAATATTAATAAAACGAATAATAAAAATTTGTCGTTTTATGCTGTTTTACGCGTTAAAACGCAGATTAAAAACTCAAAACGTGCTGTTTGCGTAATCATTTTCAAGCATTTTGAATCGTTTAAATCGTTCAAACCAGACGCAATATTAATAAAAACGAATGGCGCTAAAAATTTCGTCGTTTTTTATGCTGTTTTGCGTTAAACGCAGATTAAAGCTCAAAACGTGCTGTTTTGGTAAAATAAGCATTTTCAAAGCATTTTTAGATCCGTTGAAATCGTTCAAATAGAAGCAATATTAATAAAAACGAATAATAAAAATTCGTCGTTTTATGCTGTTTTTACGCGTTAAAACGCAGATTAAAAGCTCAAAACGTGCTGTTTTGCTAAAATAATCATTTTCAAGCATTTTAGATCGTTGAAGTGTTCAAATAGACGCAATATTAGCAAAGCGAATAATAAAAATTTCGTCGTTTTATGCTTGTTTTGCACGCGTTAAACGCAGATTAAGCTCAAAACTTGCTGTTTTGCTAAAATAAGCATTTTGCAAGCATTTTAGATCGTTGAAATCGTTCCGTGACGCAATATTAATAAAACGAATAATAAAAAATTGATGCGTTTTTTTTATGCTGTTTTACGCGTTAAAACGCAGATTGAAGCTCAAAACGTGCTGTTTTGCTAAAATAATCATATTCAAACATTTTAGATCATTGAAATCGTTCAAATAGACGTAAAAACGAATAATAAAATTTCGTCGTTTTTTATGCTGTTTACGCGCGTTAAAACGCAGATTAAAGCTCAAAACGTGCTGTTTGCTGAAATAATCATTTCCAGAAGCACTTTAAGATCGTTGAAATCACGTTTCAAATAGACGCAATATTAATAAAACGAATAATAAAAATTTCGTCGTTTTTATGCTGTTTAGCGATTAAAACGCAGATTAAAGCTCAAAACGTGCTGTTTGCTGAAATAAGCATTTTCAAGCATTTTAGATCGTTGAAATCGTTCAAATAGAAGCAATATTAATAAAAAAGCGAATAATAAAAAATTCGTCGTTTTTGCTGTTTACGCGTTAAAAAAAAAGATTAAAGCAAAACGTGCTGTTGCTTTAAAATAAGCATTTTCAAGCATTTTAGATCGTTGAAATCGTTCAAATAGAAGCAATATTAATAAAAACGAATAATAAAAATTCGTCGTTTTTATGCTGTTTTACGCGTTAAAACGCAGATTAAAAGCTCAAAGCGCTGTTTTGCTAAAATAATCATTTTCAAGCATTTTAGATCGCTGTAATCGTTCAAATAGACGCAATATTAATAAAACGAATAGCCAAATTTCGTGTTTTATGCTGTTTACGCGTTAAACGCAGATTAAAGCTCAAAACGATGCTGTTTTGCTTTAAAAATAAGCATTTTCAAGCATTTTAGATCGTTGTAATCGGTAAATAGGCAATATTAATAAAAACGTGTAAAAATTCGTCGTTTTTATGCTTTGTTTTACGCGTTAAAGCACGATTAAGCTCAAAACGTGCTGTTTGCTTTAAAATAATCATTTTCAAGCATTTTTTTAGATCGTTATTCATTTGAAATAGACGCAATATTAATAAAACGAATAATAAAAATTTCGTCGTTTTTTTTTATGCTGTTTTACGCGTTAAACGCAGATTAAAGCTCAAAACGTGCTGTTTTGCTAAAATAAGCGCGCAAGCATTTTAGATCGTTGAAATCTTTCAAATATCCAGAAATATTAATAAAAACGGGTAATAAAAATTCGTCGTTTTATGCTGTTTACGCGTTAAAACGCAGATTAAAACTCAAAACGTGCTGTTTTGCACAAAATATGCGTCATATTCAAGCATTTTAGATCGTTGAAATCGTTGGAAATAGACGCAATATTAATAAAAAACGAGCCGCTTTAAAAATTTCGTCGTTTTTAGTATTAACTGTTTACGCGTTAAACGCAGATTAAGCTCAAAACGTGCTGTTTTTGTAGTAATCATTTTCAAGCTGCTTTGATCGTTGAAATCGTTTCCAAATATACGCAATATTAATAAAAACGAATAATAAAAATTTCGTCGTTTTTTATGCTGTTTTACGCGTTAAAACGCAGATTAAAGCTCAAAACGTGCTGTTTTAGCACCAAAATAAAAGCATTTTTTCAAAGCATTTTTAGATCCCGTTTGAAATCGTTCAAATAGAAGCAATATTAATAAAAACGAATAATAAAATTCGTCGTTTTATGCTGTTTACGCGTTAAAACGCAGATTAAAAGCTCAAAACGTGCTGTTTTGCTAAAAATGAAATCATTTTTCAAGCATTTTAGATCGTTGAAATCGTTCCAATAGACGCAATAATGGCAAAAACGAATAATAAAAAATTTCGTCGTTTTTATGCTGTTTTACGTTAAAACGCGAATTAAAGCTCAAACGTGCTGTTTTAGCACAAAAGTAAGCATTTTCAAGCATTTTAGATCATGAAATCGTTCAAAATGAAGCATATTAATAAAAACGAATAATAAAAAAATTCGTCGTTTTATGCTGTTTTGCGTGGCGATTAAAGCTTCAAAACGTGCTGTTTTTGCTAAAATAATCATTTTTCAAGCATTTTAGATCGTTGAAATCGTTCCAAATAGACGCAATATTAATAAAAACGAATAATAACAATTTCGTCGTTTTATGCTGTTTACGTGTTAAACGCAGATTAAACTCAAAACGTGCTGTTTTGGTAAAATAAGCATTTTCAAGCATTTTAGATCGTTGAAATCGTTCAAATAGAAGCAATATTAAAAAAAAACAAATAATAAAAATTTCGACGTTTTATGCTGTTTTACGCGTTAAAACGCAGATTAAAGCTCAAAACGTGATGTTTTGCAACCAAGCATTTTCAGCATTTTAGATCGTTGAAATCGTTCAAATAGAAGAAATATTAATAAAAACGAATAATAAAAATTCGTCGTTTTATGCTGTTTATGCGTTAAAATGCAGTTAAAAACTCAAAACGTGCTGTTTTTGCTAAAATAATCATATTCAAGCATTTTAGATCGTTGAAATCGTTCAAATAGGGCGCAATATTAATAAAAACGAATAATAAAATTTCGCCCTTTTATGCTGTTTTACGCGTTAAAACGCAGATTAAAGCTCAAAAAGTGCTGTTTTGCTAAAATAATCATTTTAAGCATTTTTAGATTGTTGAAATCGTTTAAATAGACGCAATATTATTAAAAACGAATAATAAAAATTTGTCGTTTTTTGCTGTTTTACGCGTTACAACGCAGATTAAAGCTCAAAACTGCTGTTTTGCTAAAATAAGCATTTTCAAGCATTTTAGATCGTTGAAATCGTTCAAATAGAAGAAATATTAATAAAAACGAATAATAAAAAATTGTCGTTTTTATGTTGTTTTACGCGTTAAAACGCGATTAAAGCTCCCAAAAGTGCTGTTTTGCTAAAATAATCATTTTCAAGCATTTTAGATCGTTGAAATCGTTCAAATAGAAGCAATATTAATAAAAAACGAATAAAAAATATTCGTCGTTTTATGCGTTTACGCGTTAAAACGCAATTAAAGCTCAAACGTGCTGTTTTGCTAAAATATTAATTTTCGCATTTTAGATCGTTGAAATCGTTCAAATAGACGCAATATTAATAAAAACGAATAATAAAAATTTCGTCGTTTTTATGCTGTTTTTTCGCGTTAAAAAGCAGATTAAAGCCCCGAAACGTGCTGTTTTGCTAAAATAAGCATTTTCAAGCATTTTAGATCGTTGAAATCGTTCAAATAGAAGCAAATTAATAAAAACGAATAATAAAAATTCGTCGTTTTATGCTGTTTTACGCGTTAAAACACAGATTAAAGCTCAAAACGTGCTGTTTTGCTTAAAAAACATATTCAAGCATTTTAGATCGTTGAAATCGTTAAATAGACCAATATTAACAAAAACGGATAATAAAATTCCGTCGTTTTTTTGTTTTTTACCGTTAAACGCAGATTAAAGCTCAAAACTGCTGTTTTGTGAAATAATCATTTTCAAGCACTTAGATCGTTGAAACGTTCAAAAAGACGCAATATTAATAAAAAAGAATAATAAAATTCGTCGTTTTTGTGTTTACGCGTTAAACGCAGATTAAAGCTCAAAACGTGCTGTTTTGCTAAAATAAGCATTTTCGCAGGGTCGTTGAAATCGTTTAAATAGAAGCAAAATTAATAAAACGAATAAAAATCGTCGTTTTATGCGTTTTACGCGTTAAAACGCAGATTAAAGCTCAAACGTGCTGTTTTAAAAAAAATCATTTTCGCATTTTAGATCGTTTAAATCGTTCAAAAGACGCACATTAATAAAACGAATAATAAAATTCCCTCGTTTTATGCCGTTTTACGCGTTAAAAAAGATTAAAGTTCAAAACGTGCTGTTTTGCTAAAATAAGCATTTTCAGCATTTTAGATCGTTTAAATCGTTCAAATAGCAATATTAATAAAACGAATAATAAAAATTCGTCGTTTTATGTGTTTTACGCGTTAAAACGCAGATTAAAGCTCAAAACGTGCTGTTTTGCTAAAATAATCATTTTCAAGCATTTTAGATCGTTGTAATCGTTCAAATAGAAGCAATATTAATAAAAAAACGAATAATAAAAATTCGTCGTTTTATGCTGTTTTACGTTAAAACGCTGAATAAAGCTCAAAACGTGCTGTTTTGCTAAAATAATCATTTTCAAGCATTTTGAGATCGTTGAAAATCGTTCAAATAGACGCAATATTAATAAAAAAACGAATAATAAAAATTTCGTCGTTTTATGTTGTTTTACGCGTTAAAACGCAGATTAAAAACTCAGCGTGCTGTTTTGCTAAAATAAGCATTTTCAAGCATTTAGATCGTTGAAATCTTTCAAATATCAGGAAATATTAATAAAAACGAATAATAAAATTCGTCGTTTTTATGCTGTTTTTACGCGTTAAAACGCAGATTAAAGCTCAAACGTGCTGTTTTCATAAAATAATCATATTCAAGATGATCGTTGAAATTGCCCAAATAGACGCAATATTAATAAAACGAATAATAAAAATTCTCGTCGTTTTTATGCTGTTTTACGCGTTAGAACGCAGATTTAAAGCTCAAAACGTGCTGTTTTGCTGAAATAATCATTTTCAAGCACTTTAGATCGCTGAAATCGTTCAAATAGACGCAATATTAAAAAACGAATACCAAAATTTCGTCGTTTTTATGCGTTGTTTTACGCGTTAAAACGCAGATTAAAAGCTCAAACGTGCTGTCGGCGCTAAAATAAGCATTTTCAAGCATTTTAGATCGTTGGAAATCGTTCAAATAGAAGCAATATTAATAAAAACGAATAACGTCGTTTTAGGCTGTTTTGCCGCGTTAAAAACGCAGATTAAAGCCCTGTAAAACGTGCTGTTTTGCTAAATGACCATTTTCTGCCATTTTAGATCGTTGAAATCGTCTGCCAAATAGACGCACATTATTAAAAACGAATAATAAAAATTCCCTGTCGCCTTATGCTGTTTTACGCGTTAAAACGCAGATTAAAGCTCACATCGCGCTGTTTTGCTAAAATAAGCATTTTCAAGCATTTTAGATCGTTGAAATCGTTCAAATAGTAGCAATATTAATAAAAACGAATAATAAAAAATTGTCATTTTTATGTTGTTTTACGTGTTAAAACGCAGATTAAAGCTCAAACGTGCTGTTTTGCTAAAATAATCATTTTCACATTTTAGGATTCTGTTGAAATCGTTCAAATAGACGCAATATTAATAAAACGAATAATAAAATTTCGTCGCTTTTATGTTGTTTTACGCGTTAAAACGCAGATTAAAGCTCAAACGCTGTCTTGCTAAATAAGCATTTTCAAGCATTTTAGATCAAAATCGTTGAAATCGTTCAAATAGAAGCAATATTAATAAAAACGAATAATAAAAAATCTGTCGTTTTATGCTGTTTTACGCGTTAAACGCAGATTAAAGCTCAAACGCGCTGTTTTGCTAAAATAATCATTTTCAAGCATTTTAGATCGCTGAAATCGTCTTTCAAATAGACGCAATATTAATAAAAAAAACGAATAATGTACCGTCGTTTTATGTTTACGCGTTAAAACGCAGATTAAAGCTCAAACGTGCTGTTTTGGTAAAATAAGCATTTTCAAGCATTTTAGATCGTTGAAATCGTTCAAATAGACACAATATTAATAAAAACGAATAATAAAAATTTCGTCGTTTTATGCTGTTTTACGCGTTAAAACGCAGATTAAAAGCTCAAAACGTGCTGTTTTGCTAAAGAAGCATTTTCAAGCATTTTAGATCGTTGAAATCGTTCAAATAGACGCAATATTAATAAAAACGAATAATAAAAATTCGTCGTTTTATGCTGTTTTACGCGTTAAAACGCAGATTAAAGCTCAAACGTGCTGTTTTGCTAAAATAATCATTTTCAAGCATTTTAGATCGTTGAAATCGTTCAAATAGACGCAATATTAATAAAAAACGAATAATAAAAATTTCGACGTTTTATGCTGTTTTACGCGTTAAACGCAGATTAAAGCTCAAACGTGATGTTTTGCTAAAATAGCATTTTCAAGCATTTTAGATCGTGAAATCTGTTCAAATAGAAGAAATATTAATAAAAACGAATAATAAAAATTCGTCGTTTTATGCTGTTTTATGCGTTAAAATGCAGATTAAAGCTCAAAACGTGCTGTTTTGCTAAAATAATCATATTCAAGCATTTTAGATCGTTGAAATCGTTCAAATAGACGCAATATTAATAAAAACGAATAATAAAAATTTCGTCGTTTTATGCTGTTTTACGCGTTAAAACGCAGATTAAAGCTCAAAACGTGCTGTTTTGCTAAATAAGCATTTTCAAGCATTTTAGATCGTTGAAATCGTTCAAATAGAAGCAATATTAATAAAAACGAATAATAAAAATTCGTCGTTTTTATGCTGTTTTACGCGTTAAAAACGCAGATTAAAGCTCAAAACGTGCTGTTTTGCTAAAATAATCATTTTCAAGCATTTTTAGATCGTTGAAATCGTTTAAATAGACGCAATATTTAAAAAAAACGAAAAAAAATTTCGTCGTTTTTTTGCTGTTTTACGCGTTAAAACCCCAGATTAAAGCTCCAAAAAGTGCTGTTTTGCTAAAAAAGCATTTTCGCATTTTAGATCGTTTAAATCGTTCAAATAGAGCAATATTAATAAAACGAATAATAAAAATTCGTCGTTTTATGCTGTTTTACGCGTTAAAACGCAGATTAAAGCTCAAAACGTGCTGTTTTGCTAGCAAAATAATCATTTTCAAGCATTTTAGATCGTTTAAATCGTTCAAATAGACGCAATATTAATAAAAAAACGAGTAATAAAATTTGCGTTTTTATGCTGTTTACGCGTTAAAACGCAGATTAAAGCTCAAAACGTGGTTTTGCTAAAAGAAGCATTTTCAAGCATTTTAGATCGTGAAATCGTTCAAATAGACCAATATAATAAAAACGAATAATAAAAATTGTCGTTTTATGCTGTTTAGCGTTAAAATGCAGATTAAAAGCTCAAAACGTGCTGTTATTGCTAAAATAATCATTTCAAGCATTTTAGATCGTTAAATCCGTTCAAATAGACGCAATATTAGTAAAAACGAATAATAAAAATTTCGCGTTTTATCTGTTTTACGCGTTAAAACGCAGATTAAAAGCTCAAAACGTGATGTTTGCTAAAAATAACATTTTCAAGCATTTAGATCGTTGAAATCGTTAAATAGACGAATATTAATAAAAAACGAATAATAAATTTCGTCATATGCTGTTTTAGCGTTAAAGCAGATTAAAGCTCAAACGCTGTTATCGCTAAAATACTATTTTCAAGCATTTTAGATCGTTAAATCGTTCAAATAGACGCAATATTAATAAAAACGAATAATAAAATTTCGTCGTTTTAATACTGTTTACGCGTTAAAACGCGATTAAAGCTCAAAACGTGCTGTTTTGCTAAAATAATCATTTTCAAGCATTTAGATCTTCGAATCGTTCAAATAGACGCAATATTAAAACGCAATAAAAATTTGTCGTTTTATGCTGTTTTACGCGTTAAACGCAGATTAAAGCTCAAACGTGCCGTTTTGCTAAAATAAGCATTTTCAAGCATTTTAGATCGTTGAAATCGTTCAAATAGAAGCAATATTAATAAAAACGAATAATAAAAATTCGTCGTTTTTATGCTGTTTTACGCGTTAAAACGCAGATTAAAGCTCAAAACGTGCTGTTTTGCTAAAATAATCATTTTCAAGCATTTTAGATCGTTGAAATCGTTCAAATAGACGCAATATTAATAAAAACGAATAATAAAAATTTCGTCGTTTTTATGCTGTTTACGCGTTAAAACGCAGATTAAGCTCAAAACGTGCTGTTTTGCTAAAATAAGCATTTTCAAGCATTTTAGATCGTTGAAATCGTTCAAATAACAATAATAATAAAACGAATAATAAAAATTGTCGTTTTATGCTGTTTTTCGCGTTAAAAAAGCAGATTAAAAACTCAAAACGGGTGTTTGGGTAAAATAATCATTTTTAAGCATTTTAGATCGTTGAATCGTTCAAATAGCGCAATATTAATAAAACAAATAAAATTCGTCGTTTTATGCTGGTTTACGCGTTAAAACGCAGATTAAAGCTCAAAACGTGCTGTTTTTAAATAACATTTTAAGCATTTGATCGTTAAACGTTCAAATGGCAATATTAATAAAAAACGAATAATTAAAAAATTCCCTCGTTTTAAGCATTTTGCTGAATAAATTTTTTTTACGCGAATATAAAAAAAGCTTTTGTGATAAAACGGGCCAAAATTTAAAAGCTCAAAACTGTGCTGTTTTGCTA
>NW_027047110.1:0-17321 GCF_025399875.1 Dalotia coriaria
AAAAAAATTTTTTTTGTTTTTTTTGCGTTCGCGTTAAAACCAAAAAGTTTTTGCTTAAAAAAACATTTTCAAGCATTTTAGATCGTTGAAATTTTAAAAAAAAAAAAAAAAAAAAAAATTTTTTTTTTTTTTTTTTGGTTAAAAAAAACCCTTTTTTTAACTTTTAACGTTAAATTTAAAAAAAAAAAAAAAAAAAAAAAATTTTTTTTTGTTTTTTTTAAAAAGGAAAAAACTCAAAACGTGCTGTTTTGCTAAAATAAGCATTTTCAAAACATTTTAGATCGTTGAAATCGTTTAAAAAGAAAAATAATAAAAAAACGAAAAATAAAAAAATTTTTCATTTTTTTGGTTTTCGCGTTAAAACGCAGATTAAACAAAACGTGCTGTTTTGAAAAAAATTTTTTTTTTTTTTGTTGAAAAGTTCAAATAGATGCAATATTTAAAAAAAAAAATAATAAAAAATTCGTCGTTTTTAAATTTTTTTACGCGTTAAAACGCAGATTAAAAACTCAAAAGTGCGTTTTGAAAATAAATTTAAGCATTTTAGATCTTGAAATCTTAAAAGACGCAATATTAAAAAAACGAAAAATAAAAATTTCGTCGTTTTTTTGCTGTTTTACGCGTTAAAACGCAGATTAAAACTCAAAAAAGGGTGTTTTCAAAATAAGCATTTTCAAGCGTTTTTGGGTCTTTTAAATCGTTTTAAATAGAAGCAAAATTAATAAAAACGAATAATAAAAAATTTTCGTTTTATGCTGTTTTTCGCGTTTAAAAAGCAGATTAAAACTCAAAAAAGTGCTGTTTTGCTAAAAAAAAGCATTTTCAAGCATTTTAGATCCCTTGAAATCCCTTTTAAAAAAAGAAGCAAATTTAAAAAAAAGAATAATTAAAAATTCGTCATTTTTAAACCTTTTTTCCCTTAAAAAAAAGATTAAAGCTCAAAACGGGTGTTTTGCTTTTAAAAAAAAGCATTTTCGCATTTTTTGATCGTTTAAAAATCGTTCAAATGGGCAAAAATATTAATAAAAAAAGAATTAAAAAAATTTTGTCGTTTTTTTTGCTGTTTTACGCGTTAAAACGCAGATTAAAAACTGAAAACGTGCTTTTTTGCTTTTTAAAAAAACATTTTCAAGCATTTTATCGTTGAAACCCTTCAAATAGGGAAACAAAATTAATAAAAAAAGAATAATAAAAATTTCGTCGTTTTTTTGTTTTTTTACGCGTTAAAACGCGATTAAAAACTCAAAACGGCTGTTTTTCTTTTAAAAAAAGCATTTTCCCAAACATTTTAGATCGTTGAAATCGTTCAAAAGACGCAATATTTAAAAAAAAACGAATAATAAAAAGTTGTCGTTTTATTTCTGGGTTTTTCGCGTTAAAAAAGCAGATTGGGGAAAACTTCTGTTTTGCTAAAAAAATTTTCAAACATTTTTTGATCGTTGAAATCCCTTCAAAAGACGCAATATTAATAAAAAAGAATAATAAAAAAATTTTTGTCGTTTTATGCTGTTTTCGCGTTAAAACGCAGATTAAAATAAAACGGCTGTTTTTCTAAAATAAGCATTTTCCGGGATTTTTGGGGGGTTGGGAAATTTCCCTTCAAATAGAAGCAATATTAATTTAAAAAAGAATAATAAAAAATTTGTCGTTTTATGCTGTTTTACGCGTTAAAAAGCGAAATTAAAACTCAAAAAGTGCTGTTTTGCTAAAAAAAAGATTTTCAAGCATTTTAGATCGTTGAAATCGTTTTTAAAAAGAAAATATTAATAAAAAAAGAATAAAAAAAATTCGTCATTTATATGCTGTTTTACGCGTTAAAAAGCAGGGTTAAACTCAAAACGTGCTGTTTTTTCCAAAAAAAAAATTTTGGGATTTTAGATCCCTTTTAAATCGTTCAAATAGACGCAATAATTAAAAAAAAAGAATTAAAAAAATTTTGTCGTTTTTTAAAAATGTTTTTTGCGTTAAAACGCAGAATAAAAACCCCAAAAATTTCTGTTTTTTCTAAAATAAGCATTTTTTAAAAACATTTTTTATCGTTGAAATCGTTCCCAAAAGAAGCAATATTTAAAAAAAAACGAATAATAAAAATTTCGTCGTTTTTTTTGCTGTTTTTCGCGTTAAAACGCAGAATAAAAACCCCAAAAAGGGTGTTTTTGCTAAAAAAAAAGCATTTTCAAGCATTTTTTTATTGTTGAAAAACGTTCAAATAGAAGCAATATTAATAAAAAAAGAATAATAAAAATTGTCGTTTTAAAGCTGTTTTTTCGCGTTAAAAAACCCGATTATAGCCCCAAAACGTGCTGTTTTGCTAAAATAAAACATTTTTTAAGCATTTTTTGATCGTTGGGAAACGTTCAAATAAAACGCAATATTAATAAAAAAAAGAATAATAAAAAATTTTGTCGTTTTATGCTGTTAATACGCGTTAAAACGCAGAATAAAACTCAAAACGGCTGTTTTTCTAAAATAAGCATTTTTAAAACATTTTTTTTATCGTTGAAATCCCTTCAAATAGAAGCAATTAATAAAAACGAATAATAAAAAATTTTGTCGTTTTTTTTGCTGTTTTACGCGTTAAAACGCAGAATAAAGCTCAAAACGTGCTGTTTTGCTAAAATACGCATTTTCAAGCATTTTAGATCGTTTAAATCGTTCAAATAAAACGCAAATTAATAAAAAAAGAATAAAAAAATTTCGCCGTTTTTTTGCCGTTTTACGCGTTAAAACGCAGATTAAAGCCAAAAAAGGCTGTTTTGCTAAAATAAGCATTTTTTAAGCATTTTAGATCGTTGAAATCGTTTAAATAGAAACAATATTAATAAAAACAAATAATAAAAAAATTTGTCATTTTATGTCTGTTTTACGCAAAACGCAGATTCCCAAACTCAAAAAGGGTGTTTTTTCTAAAATAAGCATTTTTTAGCATTTTGATCGTTGAAATCGTTCCAAATAGACGCAATATTAATAAAAAAACGAATAATAAAAAATTTGTCGTTTTATGCTGTTTTTTTCGCGTTAAAACGCAGATTAAAAAGCCTTTTAAAAAAGTGCTGTTTTGCTTAAAATAAGCATTTTCAAGCATTTTAGATCGTTGGGAAATTCCCTTCAAATAGACGCAATATTAATAAAAAACGAATAATAAAAAAATTTTGTCGTTTTTAAAAATGTTTTACGCGTTAAAAAGCTGATTTCTCAAAACGGGATGTTTTGCCAAAAAAACATTTTCAACATTTTAGGGTCGTTGAAATCGTTCAAATAGACGCAATATTAATAAAAAAAGAATAATAAAAATTCGTCGTTTTTTTTGTTTTTTTACGCGTTAAAAAAGCAGATTAAAGCCCCAAAAAAGTGCTGTTTTGCTTTAAAAAGCATTTTCAAGCATTTTAGATCGTTGAAATCGTTCAAATAGAAGAATATGAATAAAAAAAGAATAATAAAAATTTCGTCGTTTTATGTTTTTTTACGGTTAAAAAAGCAGATTAAAAGCTCAAAACGTGCTTTTTTTTTTAAAATAAGCATTTTCAAGCATTTTAGATCGTTGGGAAAACGTTTAAATAGAAGCAATATTAATAAAACGAATAATAAAAAAAGTCATTTTTTTGTTTTTTTACGCGTTAAAACGCAATTAAAGCCAAAACGGTTTTTTAAAAAAAAGCATTTCAAGCATTTTAGATCGTTGAAATCGTTCAAATAGACGCAATATTAAAAAAAAAATAATAAAAATTCGGTTTTTTTTTTTTGCGTTTTACGCGTTAAACGCGTTAAAAAAATTTTTGTTTTTTTTTTAAAAAAGGATTTTTAAAAACATTTTTAATTTTCTTTAAAAAAAAAAAAAAAAAAACGTGTTTTTTTGCTTTTTCTTAAAAACGTTAAAACTAAAACGTAGGGAAAATAAAAAATTTTAAATTTTTGTCGTTAAAACGTTAAATAAAAAAAAATAAAAAAAAATAAAAACGTCGTTTTTTAAGTTTTAGCTTAAAAAAGTTAAAACTTTTTAAAGGCTTTTTTAAAAAAATTTTAAGCATTTTTAAACGTTAAACGTTTTAAAAAGGAAAATTTAAAAAAAGTTAAAAAAGTTTTTTGCTTTTTTTCCCCTTAAAAAAAAATTTCAAAACGGGGTTTTTTAAAAAAAAAAGGGGTTTTTGTTTTTCGGAAAACCAATAAATAAAAAAGTTTTTCCGTGTTTTAAACTTTTTTGCGTAAAAAGCAAAAAAAGTAAAAACCGTTTTTTAAAAAAGCTTTTAAAAAATTTTAAGGGAAACGTTAAATAAACAATTTTAAAAAAGAAAAATTAAAAACTTTTTTTTTTTACCCTTAAAACGCAATTAAAAACCAAAAAATTTTTTTCTTTTTAAGCTTTTAAGCTTTTTTGGGTTTTAAAAAGGGTTTTAAAAAACAAAAAAGAATTTGTCGTTTTTTTTTTATTAAAAAAGAAATAAAACCCTTTCTTTTTGCTTTTAAAAAAAACCCCAAAAATTTTTAAAGTTAAACTTAAATGGAATTTAAAAAACGAATATTAAAAAAAAATTTTTTTATCGTTTTACCCGTTAAAACGTTAAAAACTAAAAAAAGGGTGTTTTTTTGCTAAAATAATTTTTAAGCATTTTAATCGTTAAAAAAATAGAAAATATTAATAAAAAAAAAAAAATTCGTCGTTTTTTTTTGGTTTTTTTAAAATTAAATCAAAACGTGCTGTTTTTTCTAAAATAAGCATTTTAAATTTTGATCGTTGAAATCTTTTAAAAAAAGGGAATATTAATAAAAAAAGAATAATAAAAATTCGTCGTTTTTATGCTGTTTTACCGTTAAAACGCAGATTAAAGCTCAAAATTTTTGGTTTTTTCTTTTTAAAAAAGCATTTTTAAGCATTTTAGATCGTTGGGAAATTTAAAAACGAATATTTAAAAAAACGTAAAAAAATTTTGCGTTTTTTGGGTTTTTAAAACGCTTGCTAAAAAATTTTTTTTAACAAAAAACTTTTAAAAAAAAATTTTTAACGTTAAATTTTTAAGCTTTAATAAAAAAAAAAAAATCCTTTTTTCTTTTTGCGAAAAAGCAATTTTTTTTAAAACGTTGTTTTTTAAAAAAAAGCATTTTTAAAAGAATTTAAATCGTTTTGGGCCTTTTAAAACGAAAATAAAACTCTTTTTTCTGTTTTGCTTAAAAAGATTAAAAAATAAAAATTTTTTTTGTAAAAAAAAGTTTAAATTTTTTAACCCTTAAAAATTTAAAAAAAGCTTTAATAAAAAAAGAAAATAAAATTTTTTTTATGCTGTTTTTGCTTAAAAGCAATTAAAAAAAACCTTTTTTTTTTTTAAAAAAGCATTTTAAAAATTTTCGTTTAAAAAGGTTTTAAAAAAAAAAAATAAAAATTTCCTAGTTTTTATGCTGTTTTACGGGTTAAACGCGATTAAAAACTCAAAACGTGATGTTTTGCTAAAATAAGCATTTTCAAGCATTTTAGATCGTTGAAATCGTTCAAATAGACGCAATATTAATAAAACCAATAATAAAAAAATTCGTCGTTTTTATGCTGTTTTACGCGTTAAAACGCAGATTAAAAGCTCAAAACGTGCTGTTGTGCTAAAATAAGCATTTTCAAGCATTTTTAGATCGTTGAAATCGTTCAAATAGAAGCAATATGAATAAAAAACGAATAATAAAAATTTCGTCGTTTTTATGCTCTTTTACGCGTTAAAACGCAGATTAAAAACTCAAAACGTGCTGTTTTGCTAAAATAAGCATTTTCTAGCGTTTTAGATCGTTGAAATCCTCGTTCAAATAGAAGCAATATTAATAAAACGAATAATAAAAAATTTGTCGTTTTATGCTGTTTTACGCGTTAAGAAACGCAGATTAAAGCTCAAAACGTGTGCTGTTTTGCTAAAATAAGCATTTCAAGCATTTTAGATCGTTGAAATCGTTCAAATAGACTAATATTGACAAAACGAATAGTAAAAAATTTGTCGTTTTATGCTGTTTTACGCGCGTTAAAACGCAGATTAAAGCTCACATCTCATTGCTGTTTTGCTAAAATAAAGCATTTTCAAGCATTTTAGATCGTTGAAATCGTTTTGGAAATAGACGCAATATTAATAAAAACGAATAATAAAGATTCGTCGTTTTATGCTGTTTACGCGTTAAAACGCAGATTAAAGCTCAAACGATGCTGTTTTGCTAAAATAGCATTTCAAGCATTTTTAGATCGTTTGAAATCGTTCAAATAGACGCAATATTAATAAAAACGAATAATAAAAAATTCGTCGTTTTATGCTGTTTTACGCGTTAAAACGCAGATTAAGCTCAAAACGTGCTGTTTTGCTAAAATAAACATTTTCAAGCATTTTGGGTGTTGAAATCGTTTAAATAGAAACGTAATAAAAACGAATAATAAAAAGTGCGTCATTTTTATGCTTTGTTTACGCGTTAAAACGCAGATTAAAGCTCAAAACGTGCTGTTTTTGCTAAAATAAACATTTTTCAGCATTTTAGATCGTTGAAATCGTTCAAATAGACGCAATATTAATAAAAACGAATAATAAAAAATTTCGTCGTTTTATGCTGTTTTACGCGTTAAAACGCTGATTAAAACTCAAAACGTGATGTTTGCTAAAATAAAAGCATTTTCAAGCATTTTAGATCGTTGAAATCGTTCAAATAGACGCAATATTAATAAAAACCAATAATAAAAATTCGTCGTTTTTATGCTGTTTTACGCGTTAAAACGCAGATTAAACTCAAAACGTGCTGTTATTGCTAAAATAAGCATTTTCAAGCATTTTACAGATCGTTGAAATCGTTCAAATAGAAGCAATATGAATAAAAACGAATAATAAAATTTCGTCGTTTTATGCTGTTTTACGCGTTAAAACGCAGATTAAAGCTCAAAACGTGCTGTTTTTGCTCAAAATAAGCATTTTCAAGCGTTTAGATCGTTGAAATCGTTCAAATAAAGCAATATTAATAAAAACAGATAATAAAAAAATTTGTCGTTTTATGCTGTTTTACGCGTTAAAACGCAGATTAGCTCAAAACGTGCTGTTTTGTAAAATAAGCATTTTCAAGCATTTTAGATCGTTGAAATCGTTCAAATAGACCCAATATTAATAAAAACGAATAGTAAAAATTTGTCGTTTTTATGCTGTTTTACGCGTTAAAACGCTGATTAAACTCACATCGTGCTGTTTTGCTAAATAAGCATTTTCAAGCATTTTTAGATCGATTTGAAATCGTTCAAATAGACGCAATATTAATAAAAACGAATAATAAAAATTTAAATCGTTTTTATGCTGTTTTACGTTAAAACGCGTTAAAGCTCAAAACGTGCTGTTTTGCTAAAATAAGCATTTTCAAGCATTTTAGATCGTTGAAATCGTTTAAAATAGACGCAGCAGTAATAAAACGAATAATAAAAATTTCGTCGTTTTTTATGCTGTTTTACGCGTTAAAACGCTGATTAAAGCTCAAAACGTGATGTTTGCTAAAATAAGCATTTTCAAGCATTTTAGATCGTTGAAATCGTTCAAAATAGACATAATATTAATAAAAACGAATAATAAAAAATTCGTCGTTTTTTATGCTGTTTTACGCGTTAAAACGCAGATTAAAAACTCAAAACGTGCTGTTATTGCTAAAATAAGCATTTTTCAAGCATTTTTAGATCGTTTAAATCGTTTCAAATAGAAGCAATATGAATAAAAAACGAATAATAAAAATTTCGCCGTTTTTTATGCTGTTTTACGCGTTAAAACGCAGATTAAAGCTCAAAACGTGCTGTTTTGCTAAAATAAGCATTTTCAAGCATTTTTAGATCGTTGGAAATCGTTTTAAATAGAAGCAATATTAATAAAAACGATAAAATTCGTCATTTTATGCTGTTTTACGCGTTAAAACGCAATTAAAGCTGCAAAACGTGCTGTTTTGCTAAAATAAGCATTTTTCAAGCATTTTAGATCGTTGAAATCGTTTGAATGGACGCAATATTAATAAAACGAATAATAAAAATTTCGTCGTTTTATGCTGTTTTACGCGCTAAAACGCGGGAATAAAGCTCAAAACGTGCTGTTTTGCTTTAAAATAAGCATTTTCAAGCATTTTAGATCGCTGAAATCGTTCAAATAGAAGCAATATTAATAAAACGAATAATAAAAATTCGTCGTTTTTTATGCTGTTTTACGCGTTAAAACGCAGATTAAAGCTCAAAACGTGCTGTTTTTGCTAAAATAAGCATTTTCAAGCATTTTTAGATCGTTGAAATCACCGTTCGAATGACGCGATATTAATAAAAAACGAATAATAAAAATTTCGTCGTTTTATGCTGTTTTACGCGTTAAAACGCAGAATAAAGCTCAAAACGTGTAACGCTTTAAAATAAGCATTTTCAAGCATTTTAGATCGTTGAAATCGTTCAAATAGATGCAATATTAATAAAAAACGAATAATTAAAATTTGCGTCGTTTTTATGCTCTTTTACGCGTTAAAACGCAGATTAAAGCTCAAAACGTGCTGTTTTGCTAAAATAAGCATTTTCAAGCGTTTTAGATCGTTGAAATCGTTCAAATAGAAGCAATATTAATAAAAACAGATAATAAAAAATTCGTCGTTTTATGCTGTTTTTTTTACGCGTTAAAACGCAGATTAAAGAAGCTCAAAACGTAACATTTTGCTAAAATAAGCATTTCAAGCATTTTAGATCGTTGAAATCGTTCAAATAGAAGCAATATTAATAAAAACGAATAATAAATAATTCGTCGTTTTATGCTGTTTTACGCGTTAAACGCAGATTAAAAGCTCAAAACGTGCTGTTTTGCTGAAATAAGCATTTTCAAGCATTTTGATCGTTGAAATCGTTCAAATAGACGCAATATTTAATAAAAACGAATAATAAAAATTTCGTCGTTTTATGCTGTTTTACGCGTTAAAACTGATTAAAGCTCAAAACGTGATGTTTTTGCTAAAATAAGTATTTTCAAGCATTTTAGATCGTTGAAATCGTTCAAATAGGCAACGCAATATTAATAAAAACGAATAATAAAATTCGTCGTTTTATGCTATTTTACGCGTTAAAACGCAGACTAAAGCTCAAAACGTGTATTTGTGCTAAAATAAGCATTTTCAAGCATTTTAGATCGTTGAAATCGTTCAAATAGAAACCAATATGAATAAAAACGAATAATAAAAATTTCATCGTTTTAGGCTGTTTGCGTTAAAACGCAGATTAAAGCTCAAAACGATAACATTTTTTGCTAAAATAAGCATTTTCAACGTGCATTTTAGATCGTTGAAATCGTTTAAATAGAAACGTATTAATAAAAAGATAATAAAATTCGTCATTTTTATGCTGTTTACGTTAAAGAGCGGTGAAACTCGGCATTTGTTTTAATAAAACGAAGCATTTACGGTGTTGGATCGTTCGTGGACGTAGTAATAAAACGTCGTAGAACATTCGTTTTGTAGGCAGATGAAACAAAACGTGCTGTTTTCAAAGGCAAACGGCGGTCGTTTTGATGGAACAAATAGAAGCAATATTAATAAAAAACGAATAAAAATTCGTCGTTTTATGCTGTTTTACGCGTTAAAACGCAGATTAAAGCTCAAAACGAGCTGTTTTGCTAAAATAAGCATTTTCAAGCATTTTAAGATCGTTGAAATCGTTCAAATAGACGCAATATTAATAAAAACGAATAATAAAAATTTCGTCGTTTTATGCTGTTTTACGCGTTAAAACGCAGAATAAAGCTCAAACGTACTGTTTTACTAAAATAAACAGCATTTGAATCGTTGAAATCGTTCAAATAGAAGCAATATTAATAAAAACGAATAATAAAAAATTCGTCGTTTTATGCTGTTTTACGCGTTAAAACGCAGATTAAAGCTCAAAACGTGCTGTTTTGCTAAAATAGGCATTTTCAAGCATTTTTAGATCGTTGAAATCGGACAAATAGACGCAATATTAATAAAAACGAACCGTAAAAATTCGTCGTTTTATGCTGTTTACGCGTTAAAACGCAGATTAAAAGCTCAAAACGATACTAACATAAAACCAGCATTTTCAAGCATTTTAGATCGTTGAAATCGTTCAAATAGACGCAATATTAATAAAACGAATAATAAAAATTCGTCGTTTTATGCTGTTTTACGCGTTAAAGCAGATTAAAGCTCAAAACATTAACATTTTGCTAAAATAAGCATTTTCAAGCATTTTAGATCGTTGAAATCGTTCAAATAGAAGCAATATGAATAAAAACGAATAATAAAAATTTCGTCGTTTTTTATGCTGTTTTACGTCAAACGCAGATTAAAGCTCAAAACGTGCTGTTTTGCTAAAATAAGCATTTTCAAGCATTTTTAGATTGTTGGAAATCGTTTAAATAGAAGCAATATTAATAAAAAGCGAATTATAAAAATTCGTCATTTTTATGCTGTTTACGCGTTAAAACGCAGATTAAAGCTCAAAACGTGCTGTTATTTTTGCTAAAATAAGCATTTTCAAGCATTTTAGATCGTTGAAATCGTTCAAATAGAAGCAATATTAATAAAACGAATAATAAAATTCGTCGTTTTTATGCTGTTTTACGCGTTAAAACGCAGATTAAAACTCTCAAAACGTGCTGTTTTGCTAAAATAAACATTTTCAAGCATTTTAGATCGTTGAAATCGTTCAAATAGACGCAATATTAATAAAAACGAATAATAAAAATTTCGTCGTTTTATGCTGTTCCACGCGTTAAAACGCTGATTAAAACTCAAAACGTGCTGTTTTGCTAAAATTAGCATTTTCAAGCATTTTTTTTTAGATCGATTTGGGAAATCGTTCAAATAGACGCAATATTAATAAAACGAATAATAAAATTTGTCGTTTTTATGCTGTTTTACGCGTTAAAACGCAGATTAAAGCTCAAAACGTGCTGTTTTTGCTAAAATAAGCATTTTCAAGCATTTTAGATCGTTGGAAATCGTTCAAATAGAAGCAATATTAATAAAAACGAATAATAAAAATTTCGTCGTTTTTACGCTGTTTTACGCGTTAAAACGCAGATTAAAAACTCAAATCGTGCTGTTTTGCTAAAATAAGCATTTTCAAGCATTTTAGATCGTTGAAATCACGTTCCAGGAAATAGACGCAATATTAATAAAAACGAATAATAAAAATTCGTCGTTTTTATGCTGTTTTACGCGTTAAAACGCAGATTAAAGCTCAAAACGTGCTGTTTTTAGCACAAAATAGCATTTTCAAGCATTTTAGATCGTTGGAAATCGTTCAAATAGACGCAATATTAATAAAAACGAATAATAAAAATTTCGTCGTTTTTTATGCTGTTTTACGCGTTAAAACGCTGATTAAAGCTCAAAACGTGATGTTTTGCTAAAATAAGCATTTTCAAGCATTTTAGATCGTTGAAATCGTTCAAATAGACGCAATATTAATAAAAAACGAATAATAAAAAATTCGTCGTTTTATGCTATTTTACGCGTTAAAACGCAGATTAAAGCTCAAACGTGCTGTTGTGCTTTAAAATAAGCATTTTCAAGCATTTTAGATCGTTGAAATCGTTCAAATAGAAGCAATATAGATAAAACGAATAATAAAATTTCGTCGTTTTTGAAACATTTTACGCGTTAAAACGCAGATTAAAGCTCAAAACGTGCTGTTTTTGCTAAAATAAGCATTTTCAAGCATTTTAGATCGTTGAAATCGTTTAAATAGAAGCAATATTAATAAAAACGAATAGCAAAATTCGTCATTTTTATGCTGTTTTACTTGTTAAAACGCAGATTAAAGCAAAACGAGTGTTTTTTGCTAAAATAAGCATTTTCAGAAGCATTTTTAGATCGTTGGAATCGTTCAAATGGACGCAATATTAATAAAAACGAATAATAAAAAGAATTTCGTCGTTTTATATGCTTTTACGCGCTAAAACGCAGAATAAAGCTCAAAACGTGCTGTTTTGCTAAAATAAGCATTTTCAAGCATTTTAGATCGTTGAAATCGTTCAAATAAACAATATTAATAAAAACGAATAATAAAAATTCGTCGTTTTATGCTGTTTTTTACGCGTTAAAACGCAGATTAAAACTTTAAAACAGGCTGTTTTGCTAAATAAGCATTTTCAAGCATTTTAGATCGTTGAAATCGTTCAAATAGACGCAATAAAAAACAGATAATAAAAATTTCGTCGTTTTTACGCTGTTTTACGCGTTAAAACGCAGATTAAAAACTCAAACATTAACTTGTTTTTAGCACAAAATAAGCATTTTCAAGCATTTTTAGATCGTTGAAATCGTTCCAAATAGACGCAATATTAATAAAAAACGAATAATAAAAATTCGTCGTTTTTTATGCTGTTTTACGCGTTAAAACGCAGATTAAAGCTCAAAACGTGCTGTTTTGCTAAAATATAAGCATTTTCAAGCATTTTAGATCGTTGGGAAATCGTTTTAAATAGAAGCAATATTAATAAAAACGGAATAATAAAAATTCGTCATTTTATGCTGTTTTGCGTTAAAACATAGATTAAAACTCAAAACACGATACTGTTTTAACAAATAAGCATTTCTAGCATTTTTAGATCGTTGAAATCGTTTCAAATAGACGCAATATTAATAAAAACGAATAATAAAAAATTTCGTCGTTTTTATGCTGTTTGCGTTAAAACGCGGAATAAAACTCAAAACGTGCTGTTTTTGCTAAAATAAGCATTTTCAAGCATTTTAGATCGTTGAAATCGTTAAAATAGAAGCAATATTAATAAAAACGAATAATAAAAATTTTTCGTTTTATGCTGTTTTACGCGTTAAAACGCAGATTAAAGCTCAAAACGTGCTGTTTTGCTAAAATAAGCATTTTAAGCATTTTAGATCGTTGAAATCGTTCAAAATAGACGCAATATTAATAAAACGAATAATAAAAATTTCGTCGTTTTATGCTGTTTTACGCGTTAAAACGCAGAATAAAGCTCAAAACGTGCTGTTTTGCTAAAAAAGCATTTTCAAGCATTTTTTAGATCGTTGAAATCCCTTAAATAGAAGCAATATTAATAAAAACGAATAATAAAAATCGTCGTTTTTATGCTGTTTTACGCGTTAAAACGCAGATTAAAACTCAAAAATGCTTTTGCTAAAATAGGCATTTTCAGCATTTTAGATCGTTGAAATCGTTCAAATAGAGCAATATATAAAACGAATAATAAAAATTCGTCGTTTTTTGCTGTTTTACGCGTTAAAACGCGGGTTAAAGCTCAAAACGTGCTGTTTTTCTAAAATAAAACATTTTTCAAGCATTTTAGATCCCTTGAAATCGTTAATAGACGCAATATTAATAAAAACGAATAATAAAAAATTCGTCGTTTTATGCTTTTTTCGCGTTAAAAGCAGATTAAAGCTAAAACGTGCTGTTTTGCTAAAAATAAGCATTTTTTAAGCGTTTTAGATCGTTGAAATCGTTAAATAGAAGCATATATGAATAAAAACGAAAAATAAAAATTTCGTCGTTTTTATGCTTTTTTCCCCGTCAAACCGATTAAACTCAAAACGTGCTGTTTTGCTAAAATAAGCATTTTCAAGCTTTTAGATCGTTGAAATCCCTTTAAATAGAAACAATATTTTAAAAAACGAAAAATAAAATTCGTCATTTTTATGCTGTTTTACGCGTTAAAACGCAGATTAAGCTCAAAACGAGCTGTTTTGCAAAATAAACATTTTCAAGCATTTTTAGATCGTTGGAATCGTTCAAATGGACGCAAATTATTAATAAAAACGAAAAATAAAAATTTCGTCGTTTTATGCTGTTTTAGCGCTAAAACGCAGAATAAAAAACTCAAAACGTGCTGTTTTGCTAAAATAAGCATTTTCAAGCATTTTAATCGTTGAAATCTTTTAAATAGAAGCAATATTAATAAAACGAATAATAAAAATTCGTCGTTTTTATGCTTTGTTTTACGCGTTAAAAAAGCAGATTAAATCAAAACGAGCTGTTTTGCTAAAATAAAACATTTTCAAGCATTTTAGATCGTTGAAATACGTTCAAATAGCGCAAAAATATAAAACGAATAATAAAAATTTCGTCGTTTTACGCTGTTTTACGCGTTAAAACGCAGATTAAAACTCAAAACGTGCTGTTTTGCTAAAATAAGCATTTTCAAAGCATTTTAGATCGTTGGGGGAAACGTTCAAATAGACGCAATATTAATAAAAACGAATAATAAAAAAATTTTCCCCTTTTTATTTGTTTACGCGTTAAAACGCTGATTAAAAACTCAAAAAGTGATGTTTTTTCTAAAAAAAAGCATTTTGAAGCATTTTTATCGTTTAAACCCTTCAAAAGACGCAAAAATTAAAAAAACCCAATAATAAAAAAAATTCGTCGTTTTATGCTTTTTTTTCGCGTTAAAAAAGCTGATTAAAAACTCAAAAAGTGCTGTTTTGCTAAAAAAAGCATTTTCATGCATTTTAGATCGTTGGGAAAACGTTCAAAAAAGAAGCAATATGAAATTTTAAAAAAGAAAAATTAAAATTTGTCGTTTTTATGTTTTTTACGCGTTAAAAAGCAGATTAAAGCTCAAAACGGGTGTTTTGCTAAAATAAACATTTTAAAAATTTTGATCGTTGGGAAACGATTAAAAGACCCAAATTAATAAAAAAGAATTAAAAAAATTTTTTCCCTTTTTTTTTGTTTTTTTACGCGTTAAAAAGCAGAATAAAGCCCAAAAAGAGCTGTTTTGCTAAAAAAAAGCTTTTAAGCATTTTGATCGTTGAAATCGTTCAAAAAAGCAATATTAATAAAAAAGAATAATAAAAAATTGTCGTTTTTTTGCTGTTTTACGCGTTAAAAAAGCAGATTAAAACTCAAAACGTGCTGTTTTTTCTTTAGGCATTTTCAAGCATTTTTTGATCGTTGAAATCGTTCAAATAGGGCCAAAATTTAAAAAAAACAAAATAAAAAATTCTCGTTTTTTTTGTTTTTTTACCCAAAAAAAACGCAGATTAAAGCCCCAAAAAGTGCTGTTTTTCCAAATAACATTTTCAAGCATTTTTTGATCGTTAAATCCCTTCAAATGACGCAAATTAATAAAAAAAGAAAAATAAAAATTGTCGTTTTTTTGCTGTTTTACGCGTTAAAAAGCAGATTTTAAAACCAAAAAAAGTGCTGTTTTCCCCTAAAAAAAGATTTTCGGGGGTTTTTGATCGTTTAAATCGTTCAAAACAGAAGCAAAAATGAATAAAAAAGAAAAAAAAAAATTTCGTCGTTTTTATGCTGTTTTCGCGTCAAAAGCAGATTAAAACCCAAAACGTGCTGTTTTGCAAAATAAGCATTTTTCAAGCATTTTGATCGTTTAAACCCTTCAAATAGAAGCAATATTAATAAAAAAAATAATAAAAAAATTGTCGTTTTATGTTTTTTTACGCGTTAAAACGCAGATTAAAAACTCAAAACGTGCTGTTTTGCTAAAAAAAGCATTTTCGCCCTTTTGATCGTTGGGAAACCCTTCAAAAGACGCAAATTAATAAAAAAGAATAATAAAAATTTCGCCCTTTTTTTTGCTGTTTTACGCGTTAAAAAAGCAGAAAAACCCCAAAACGTGCTGTTTTTCTTTTAAAAAAGCATTTTTTTGCCCTTTAGGGTCCCCTTGAAATCGTTTAAATAGAAGCAAAAAATTAATAAAAAACGAATAATAAAAAATTTGTCATTTTTATGCTGTTTTACGCGTTAAAAAGCAGATTAAAACCCCAAAAAGGCCGTTTTTTCTTTAAGGGGATTTTCGCATTTTAGATCGTTTCAATCGTTCAAAAAGACGCAATATTAATAAAAACGAAAAATAAAAAATTTTTCCCTTTTTTTGTTTTTTTACGCGTTAAAAAGCAGATTAAAGCTCCGGCTGTTTTGCTAAAAAAAGCATTTTCAAGCATTTTAGATCGTTGAAATCGTTCAAAAAAAGACGCAATATTAATAAAAACGAATAATAAAAATTTCGTCGTTTTTTTGCTGTTTTACGTGTTAAAACGCAGATTAAAACTCAAAACGTGCTGTTTTGCTAAAATAAACTTTTTGCATTTTTGATCGTTGGGGAAAAAGTTCAAATAGAAAATATTAATAAAAACGAATAAAAAAAATTCGTCGTTTTTTCTTTTTTTTACGCGTTTAAAAAGCAGATTTGGGTCAAAACGTGCTGTTTTGCTAAAATAAGCATTTTCAACATTTTTAGATCGTTGAAATCGTTCAAAAGACGCAATATTAATAAAAAAAAAAATAAAAATTTCGTCGTTTTTTTGCTGTTTTACGCGTTAAAACGCTGATTAAAAATCAAAAAGTGCTGTTTTTTCTTGTTTAAAAGCATTTTGATTTGTTGGGAAATCGTTCAAATAGGCGCAATATTAATAAAAACGAATTATAAAAAAATTTGTCGTTTTTTTATGCTGTTTTACGCGTTAAAAAAGCAGATTAAAAACTCAAAACGTTGTTTTGCTTAATAAGCATTTTTTTTGCCCTTTTAGATCGTTTTAAATCGTTCAAAAGGAAAAAAATTAATAAAAACGAATAATAAAAAAATTTTGTCGTTTTTATGCTGTTTTTCCCCTTTAAAAAGCAGATTAAAAACTCAAAAAGTTTTGTTTTTGGGGTAAAATAAACATTTTTTAACATTTTGATCGTTGAAATCCCTTCAAATAGACGCAATATTTAAAAAAACGAAATAAAAAATTTTGTCGTTTTTTTTGCTGTTTTACCCCGTTAAAACGCGATTAAAAACTCAAAACGTGCTGTTTTTTCTAAAATAAGCATTTTCAAGCATTTTGGGTCGTTGAAATCGTTCAAAAGAAAAATTAAAAAAACGAATAAAAAAATTCCGTTTTTTTGCTGTTTACGCGTTAAAACGCAGATTAAAGCTCAAAACGGGGTTTTGCAAAATAAGCATTTTCAAACATTTTTTGATCGTTTAAATCGTTTTAAATAGAAGCAATATTAATAAAAAAACGAATAATAAAAAAATTTGTCATTTTTTTTGCTGTTTTACGCGTTAAAAAAGCAGATTAAAAACTCAAAACGTGCTGTTTTTTCTAAAATAAGCATTTTCTAGCAAGATCGTTTAAATCGTTCAAAAGACGCAATATTAATAAAAAAAATAAAAAATTTGCCCTTTTTTTTTTTACGCGTTAAAAAGCGGGAAAAAAGCTCAAAACGGGGTTTTGCTAAAAAGCATTTTTGCCCTTTTAGATCGTTGAAACCTTTAAAAAAGAAGCAATATTAATAAAAAAGAATAATAAAAATTCGTCGTTTTTATGCTGTTTTACCCTTAAACGCAGGGTTTTTCCCCAAAAAGTGC
>NW_027047111.1:0-17302 GCF_025399875.1 Dalotia coriaria
ATTTTTTAGCAAAACAGCCTTTTGAGGTTTAATCTGCGTTTTTAAAGCGTAAAACAGCAAAAAAGACGAATTTTTTTTATTAATATTGCGTCTATTTGAACGATTTCCCATCAAAAAAGCTTGAAAAAAACTTTTTTTAGCAAAAAGACGTTTTATTTTCTGCGTTTTTAACGGGGGAAAACAGCAAAAAAAGACGCATTTTTTTTTTATTTCGTTTTATTAAAATTGTTTATTTAAAAGTTCCCAAAGATCTAAAATGCTTGAAAACTTTTTTAGAAACATGTTTTTAGCTTTAATCAGCGTTTTAACGCGTAAAACAGCATAAAAAAAGACGAAATTTTTTTTTTCGTTTTATTAATTTGCTTCTATTTGAACGATTTCAACGATCTAAAATGCGAAAAGCCAGCAAAACAGCCCTTTTTAGCTTTTAAACCCTTTTAACGCGTAAAACGCAAAAAAAAACGAAATTTTTTTATTCGTTTTTATTAATTTCTTCTATTTGAACGATTTCAACGATCAAAAAGCTTGAAAAAGCTTATTTTAGCAAAACAGCACGTTTTAGCTTTTAATCTGCGTTTTAACGCTAAAAAAGCATAAAACGACAATTTTTTTTATTCGTTTTATTAATATTGCGTCTATTTGAACGATTTCAACGATCAAAAAGTTGAAAAAGCTTATTTTAGCAAAAAAGCACGTTTTATTTAATCGCTTTTTAAAGCGTAAAACAAAAAAAAAACGACGAAATTTTTTTTATTTTTTTTATTAATATTGGGTTTTATTTGAAAGATTTCAACGATCTAAAATGCTTGAAAATGCTTATTTTTAAAACAGCCCTTTTGGCTTTTTTAATCCGTTTTTAACCCTAAAACAGCATAAAAACGACGAATTTTTTTTTATTCGTTTTTATTAATATTTCTTCTTTTAAAAAGATTTCAACGATCAAAAAGTTAAAAATGCTCATTTTAGCAAAACAGCACGATTTGACTTTAATCTGCGTTTTTAAGCGTAAAACACATAAAACGACGAAATTTTATTATTCGTTTTTATTAATATTGCGTCTATTTGAACGATTTCAACGATCACAAATGCTTGAAAAATGCTTATTTTAGCAAAACAGCTCGTTTGAGCTTTAATCAGCGTTTTAACGCGTAAAACAGCATAAAACGACGAAAATTTTTATTATTCGTTTTTATTAATAATGCTTCTATTTGGTGAGATTTCAACGATCTAAAATGCTTGAAAAAGCTTACTTTAGCAAACAGCACGTTTTGAGCTTTAATCTGCGTTTTAACGCGTAAAACGCAACATAAAACGACAGAGAATTTTTATTATTCGTTTTTATTAATATTGCTTCTATTTGAACAGTAACGATCAAATGCTTGAAAATGCTTATTTTAGCAAAACAGCACGTTTTTAGCTTTAATCTGCGTTTAACGCGTAAAACAGCATATAAAAACGACGAATTTTATTATTCGTTTTATTAATATTGCGCGTCTATTTGAACGATTTCAACGATCTAAAATGCTTGAAAATGCTTATTTTGTAGCAGCAAAACAGCACGTTTTGAGCTTTAATCAGCGTTTTTAACGCGTAAAACAAAATAAAACGACAGAAATTTTATTATTTGTTTTATTAATATTGCGTCTATTTAGACGATTTCGCGATCTAAAATGCTTGAAAATGCTTATTTTAGCAAAAACAGCACGTTTGAGAGCTTGTCTGCGTTTTAACTTGCGTAAAACAGCATAAAACGACGAATTTTTATTATTCGTTTTTTTATTAATATTGCTTCTATTTGAACGATTTCGCTTGATCTAAAATGCTTAAAAATGCTCATTTAGCAAAACAGCACGATTTGAGCTTTAATCTGCGTTTTAACGTAAAACAGCATAAAACGACGAAATTTTTATTATTCGTTTTTTATTAATATTGCGCGTCTGTTGAACGATTTTCAACGATCTAAAATGCTTGAAAATGTATTTTAGCAAAACAGCACGATTTTGAGCTTATTCTGCGTTTTAACGCGTAAAAACAGCATAAAACGACAGAAATTTTTATTATTTGTTTTTTATTAATATTGCGTCTATTTGAACGGTTCAATGGCGAAAAGCGATCTAAAATGCTTGAAAATGCTTATTTTAGCAAACAGCACGTTTTTGAGCTTTTAATCTGCGTTTTTAACGCGTAAAACAGCATAAAAACGACGAATTTTTTTATTATTCGTTTTTATTAATATTCTTCTATTTGAACGATTTCAACGATCTAAAAATGCTTAAAAAATGCTCATTTTAGCAAAACAGCACGATTTGAGCTTTAATCTGCGTTTTTAACGCGTAAACGCCAAAGCGGTAGGGGAAATTTTATTATTCGTTTTTTATTAATATTGCGTCTATTTGAACGATTTCAACGATCTAAAATGCTTGAAAATGCTTATTTAGCAAAAACAGCACGTTTTTGAACTTTTATTCTGCGTTTTAACGCGCGTAAAACAGCATAAAACGACGAAATTTTTTTATTATTACGTTTTTATTTTTATTTACGCGTCTATTTGAACGATTTCGACGATCTAAAATGCTTGAAAATGCTTATTTTAGCAAAGAACAGCGTTTTTGGTAATCTGCGTTTTTAACGCGTGAAACGGCACATAAAAACGACGAATTTTTATTATTCGTTTTTATTAATATTGCGTCTATTTGAACGATTTCAACGATCTAAAATGCTTGAAAATGCATATTTTAGCAAAACAGCACGTCTTGAGCTTTTAATCTGCGTTTTAACGCGTAAAAACGCTTTTAAACGACGAATTTTTATTATTCGTTTTTTATTAATATTACTTCTATTTGAACGATTTCAATTTAAAATGCTTGAAAATGCTTATTTTAGCAAAACAGCGTTTTGAGCTTTTATTCTGCGTTTTAACGCGTAAAACAGCATAAAACGACGAAATTTTATTATTCGTTTTTCTATTAATATTGCGTCTATTTGAACATTTCAACGATCTAAAATGCTTGAAAATGCTTATTTTAGCAAAACAGCACGTTTTGAGCTTAATCACGCGTTTTAACACGTAAAACGAAAAGCATAAAATGACAGGTATTTTATTATTCGTTTTTTATTAATATTGCTTCTATTTAAACGGTACCGTGATCTAAAATGCTTGAAAATGCTAATTTAATAAAACAGCACGTTTTGACTTTAATCTGCGTTTAACGCGTAAACAACATAAAAACGACGAAATTTTATTATTCGTTTTTATTAATATTGCTTCTATTTGAACTATTACAACGATCTAAAATGGCAGAAAATGATTATTTTAGCAGCAAAGGAAACAGCACGTTTTGAGCTTTAATCTGCGTTTAACGCGTAAAACAACATAAAACGACGAAGTTTTATTATTCGTTTTATTAATATTGCGTCTATTTGAACGATTTCAACGATTAAAATGCTTGAAAATGCTAATTTAAGCAAAACAGCGTTTTGAGCTGTAATCTGCGTTTTAACGCGTAAAACATAAAACGACGAATTTTTATTATTCGTTTTTATTAATATTGCGTCGAGACGATTTCCAGCTATCTAAAATGCTTGAAAATGCTTATTTTGTAAAATAGCGTTTTGAGCTTTTAATCTGCGTTTTAACGCGTAAAACAACATAAAACGACGAATTTTTTATTATTCGTTTTTTTATTAATATTGCGTCTATTTGAACAGTTACAACGATCTAAAATGCTTGAAAATGCTTATTTTAGCAAAACAGCAGCACACGTTTTGAAGGGTTTTAAATCTGCGTTTAACGCGTAAAACAGCATAAAAAGGGAGCCAGATTTTATTTATTAATATTGCGTCTATTTGAACGATTTCAACGATCTAAAATGGCAGAAAATGCTTATTTTAGCAAAACGGTACGTTTTGAAGGCAATCTGCGTTTGGCGCGTAAAACAGCATAAAAATGACGCATTTTTATTATTCGTTTTTATTAATATTGCTTCTATTTAAACGATTCAACGATCTAAAATGCTTGAAAATGCTTATTTTAGCAAAACAGCTCGTTTGAGCTTTTAATCAGCGATTTTAACGCGTAAAACAACATAAAACGACAGAAATTTTATTATTCGTTTTTATTAATATTGCTTCTATTTGAGACGATTTCAACGATCTAAATGCTTGAAAAAGCTTACTTTAGCAAAACAGCACGTTTGAGCTTTTAATCTGCGTTTTAACGTAAAACAACATAAAAACGACGAAATTTTATTATTCGTTTTTTATTAATGTGCTTCTATTTGAACAGAGATTTCAGCGATCTAAAATGCTTGAAAATGCTTATTTTTAGCAGCAAAACAGCACGTTTTTAGCTTTAATCTGCGTTTTAACGCGTAAAACAACATAAAAACGACAATTTTATTATTCGTTTTTTTTTATTAATATTGCGTCTATTTGAACGATTTCCAACGATCCTAAAATACTTGAAAATGCTTATTTTAGCAAAACAGCACGTTTTTGAGCTTTAATCAGCGTTTAACGCGTAAAACAAAATAAAACGACGAAATTTTATTATTTGTTTTATTAATATTGCGTCTATTTGAACGATTTCAACGATCTAAAATGCTTGAAATGCTTATTTTAGCAAAACAGCACGTTTTGAGCTTTAATCTGCGTTTTAACGCGTAAAACAGCATAAAAACGACGAATTTTTTATTATTCGTTTTTATTATATTGCTTCTATTTGAACGATTTCAACGATCTAAAATGCTTAAAATGCTCATTTAGCAAAACAGCACGATTTGAGAGCTTTTAATCTGCGTTTTAACGCGTAAAACAGCATAAAACACTGACGAAATTTTACTATTATTCGTTTTTATTAATATGTGCACGTCTATTTGAACGATTTCAACGATCTAAAATGCTTGAAAGTACTTATTTTAGCAAAACAGCACGTTTTGAGCTTTATTCTGCGTTTTAACGCGTAAAACAGCATAAAACGACAGAAATTTTTTATTATTTGTTTTATTAATATTGCGTCTATTTGAACGATTTCAACGATCTAAAATCTTGAAAATGCTTATTTTAGCAAAACAGCACCGTTTGAGCTTTTAATCTGCGTTTTAACGCGTAAAACAGCATAAAACGACGAATTTTTATTGTCGTTTTTTATTAATATTGCTTCTGTTTGAACGATTTCAACGATCTAAAATGTAAAATGCTCATTTTAGCAAAACAGCAGCACGATTTGAGCTTTAATCTGCGTTTTAACGCGTAAAACAACTATAAAAACGACGAAATTTTTTATTATTCGTTTTATTAATATTGCGTCTATTTGAACGATTTCAACGATCTAAAATGCTTGAAAATGCTTAACAGCAAAACAGCACGTTTTGAGCTTATTCTGCGTTTTAACGCGTAAAACAACGCATAAAACGACGAAATTTTTTGGTATTATTCGTTTTATTTTTATTGCGCGTCTATTTGAGACGATTTCGACGATCTAAAATGCTTGAAAATACTTATTTTTTAGCAGCAAAACAGCACGTTTTGGCGAACTTTAATCTGCGTTTTAACGCGTAAAACAACATAAAAACGACGAATTTTTATTATTCGTTTTATTAATAGCCGCGTCTATTTGAACGATTTCAACGATCTAAAATGCTTGAAAATGCATATTTTAGCAAACAGCACACGTCTTGAGCTTTAATCTGCGTTTTAACGCGTAAAACAGCATAAAACGACGAATTTTTATTATTCGTTTTTTTATTAATATTACTTCTATTTGAGGAACGATTTCAACGATTTAAAATGCTTGAAAATGCTTATTTTTAGCAAAACAGCACGTTTTGAGCTATTCTGCGTTTTTAACGCGTAAAACAGCTTATAAAAACGACGAAATTTTTATTATTCGTTTATTAATGTGCGTCTATTTGAACGATTTCAACGATCTAAAATGCTTGAAAATGCTTATTTTTAGCAAAACAGCGCACGTTTTGAGGCTTTAATCTGCCGTTTTAACACGTAAAACAGCATAAAATGACGAATTTTTTATTATTCGTTTTATTAATATTGCCTTCTATTTAAACGATTTCAACGATCTAAAATGCTTGAAAATGCCTAATTTAAGCAAAACAGCGTTTTGAGCTTTTAATCTGCGTTTTTAACGCGTAAAACAACATAAAAACGACGAAATTTTTATTATTCGTTTTTTTACATTAATATTGCGTCTATTTGAACGATTTCAACGATCTAAAATGGCAGAAAATGCTTATTTTAGCAAAACGGTACGTTTTGAGCTTTAATCTGCGTTTTAACGCGTAAAACGGCATAAAAACGACGAATTTTTATTGTCGTTTTTAGTAAATATTGCTTCTATTTGAACTATTTCAAAGATCTAAAAATGCTTGAAAGTAAACTTATTTTAGCAAAACAGCACGTTTTGAGCTTCAATCTGCATTTTAACGCGTAAAACAACATAAAAACGACGAAATTTTTTATTATTCGTTTTTATTAATATTATTGCGTCTATTTGAACGATTTCAACTATAAAATGCTTGAAAATACTTATTTTAGCAAAACAGCACGTTTTGAGCTTTTATTCAGCGTTTTAACGCGTAAAAGAGCAACATAAAAACGACAAATTTTTTTTATTATTCGTTTTTATTAATATTGCCTCTATTTGAACGATTTCAGCGATCTAAAATGCTTGAAAATGCTTATTTTAGCAAAACAGCACGTTTTGAGCTTTTAATCTGCGTTTTTAACGCGTAAACGAACATAAAACGACGAAATTTTATTATTCGTTTTTTATTAATATTTACTTCTATTTGAACTATTTCAAAGATCTAAAATGCTTGAAAATGCTTATTTTAGCAAAACAGCACGTTTGAGCTTCAATCTGCATTTTAACGCGTAAAACAGCATAAAAACGACAGAGAATTTTTTATTATTCGTTTTTTTTATTAATATTGCGTCTATTTGAACGATTTCAGCTATCACAAAATGCTTGAAAATGCTTTATTTTAGCAAACAGCTTTTACGTTTTGAGCTTTATTCAGCGTTTTAACGCACGTAAAACAAAACGACAAATTTTTTATTATTCGTTTTTTATTATGTGCCTCTATTTGAACGGTTTCAACGATCTAAAATACTTGAAAATGCTTATTTTAGCCGAAACAGCACGTTTTGAGCTTTAATCTGCGTTTTAACGCGTAAAACAACATAAAAACGGCAGGAATTTTTTATTATTCGTTTTATTAATATTGCGTCTATTTGAACGATTTCAACGATCTAAAATGCTTGAAAATGCTTATTTTAGCAAAACAGTACGTTTGAGCTTTAATCTGCGTTTTAACGCGTAAAACGGCATAAAACGACGAATTTTTTATTATTCGTTTTTATTAGCCTTTAGCTTTTCTATTTGAACTATTTCAAAGATCTAAAATGCTTGAAAATGCTTATTTTAGCAAAACAGCACGTTTGAGCTTTTGGTCTGCGTTTTAACGCGTAAACAGCATAAAACGACGAATTTTTTATTATTCGTTTCTTAATATTGCTTCTATTTGAACGATTACAACGATCTAAAATGCTTGAAAATGATTATTTTTAGCAAAACAGCACGTTTTGAGCTTTAATCTGCGTTTTTAACGCGTAAAACAGCATAAAAACGACGAAGTTTTTATTATTCGTTTTATTAATATTGCGTCTATTTGAACGATTTCAACGATCTAAAAATGCTTGAAAATGCTTATTTTAGCAAAACAGCACGTTTTGAGCTGTAATCTGCGTTTTAACGCGTAAAACAGCATAAAACGACGAATTTTTTATTGTCGTTTTTTATTAATATTGCGTCTATTTGAACGATTTCAACTATCTATTAAAATGCTTGAAAATGTATTTTTAGCAAAGGAAACAGCACGTTTGAGCTTTAATCTGCGTTTTAACGCGTAAAACAGCTTATAAAAACGACGAATTTTTTATTATTCGTTTTTATTAATATTGCGTCTATTTGGCGGTGCAACGATCTAAAATGCTTGAAAATGCTTATTTTAGCAAAACGGCACGTTTGAGCTTTAATCTGCGATTTTAAGGCGTAAAACAACTATAAAACGACGAATTTTTATTATTCGTTTTTATTAATATTGCTTCTATTTGAACGATTTCAACGATCTAAAATGCTTGAAAATGCTTATTTTCGCAAAACAGCACGATTTTGAGCTTTATTCTGCGTTTTAACGCAGTAAAACAGCATAAAGTCGACAGAAAATTTTTATTATTCGTTTTTATTAATATTGCGTCTATTTGAACGATTTCAACGATCTAAAATGCTTGAAAATGCTTATTTTAGCAAAACAGCACGTTTTTGCTTTTAAACTGCGTTTTAACGCGTAAAACAGCATAAAACGACGAATTTTTTATTATTCGTTTTTATTAATATTGCTTCTATTTGAACGATTTCAACGATCTAAAATGCTTAAAAAAGCTCATTTTAGCAAAACAGCCGATTTGAGCTTTAATCTGCGTTTTAACGCGTAAGCATAAAACGACGAATTTTTTTATTATTCGTTTTTTAATATTGCGTCTATTTGAACGATTTCAACGGGTCTAAAACGCTTGAAAATGCTTTTTTTTTAGCAAAACAGCACGTTTTGAGCTTTTTATTCTGCGTTTTAACGCGTAAAACAGCATAAAACGACGAAATTTTTATTATTCGTATTTTATTTTATTGCGTCTATTTGAACGATTTCAACGATCTAAAAGCGAAAATGCTAATTTTAGCAAAACAGCACGTTTTGAGCTTTTTAAACTGCGTTTTTTGCGCGTAAAACAGCATAAAAACGACGAATTTTTATTTTCGTTTTTTTTTAATATTGCTTTTATTTTGACATTTCAACGATTTAAAATGCTTGAAAATGCTTATTTTAGCAAAACAGCACGATTTGAGTTTTAATCCTGCGTTTTAACGCGTAAAACAGCATAAAAACGACGAATTTTATTATTCGTTTTTATTAATATTGCGTCTATTTGAACGATTTCAACGATCTAAAAAAGCTTGAAAATGCTTATTTTAGCAAAACAGCACGTTTTGAGCTTTATTCTGGTTTTAACGCGTAAAACAGCATAAAACGACGAAATTTTTTTTATTCGTTTTTTTTTATTGCGTCTTTTTTGAACGTTTCAACGATCAAAATGCTTGAAAATGCTTATTTTAGAAAACAGCACGTTTTTAGCTTTAATCTGCGTTTTAACGCGTAAAACAGCATAAAACGACGAATTGTTTATTATTCGTTTTTATTAATATTGCCCTTCTATTTGAACGATTTCAACGATCTAAATGCTTGAAAATGCTTATTTTAGCAAAACAGCACGTTTGAGCTTTTTAAACTGCGTTTTAACGCGTAAAAAAGCATAAAACGACGAATTTTTATTATTCGTTTTTATTAATATTGCTTCTATTTGAACGATTTCAACGATCTAAAATGCTTGAAAATGCTTATTTTAGCAAAACAGCACGTTTTGAGCTTTAATCTGTGTTTTAACGCGTAAAACAGCATAAAAACGACGAATTTTATATTATTCGTTTTTTATTAATATTGCGTCTATTTGAAACGTGATTTCAACGATCTAAAATGCTTGAAAATGCTTATTTTAGCAAAACAGCACGTTTTGAGTTTAATCAGCGTTTCAACGCGTAAAACAGCATAAAAACGACGAATTTTTTATTTATCGTTTTTATTTTCATTATTGCGTCTATTTGAACGTGATTTCGCGATCTAAAATGCTTGGAAAAATGCTTATTTCAGCAAAACAGCACGTTTTGAGCTTTAATCAGCGTTTTAACGCAAAACAGCATAAAAAACGACGAAATTTTTATTATTTGTTTTTATTAATATTGCGCCTATCGAAACGATTTCAACGGATCTAAAAATGCTTGAAAATGCTTATTTTAGCAAAACAGCACGTTTTGAGCTTTAATCTGCGTTTAACGCGTAAAACAGCATAAAAACGACGAATTTTTTATTATTATTCGTTTTTATTAATATTGCTTCTATTTGAACGATTTCAACGGGATCTAAAAAAATGCTTGAAAATGCCTTTTGTGCAAAACAGCACGTTTTGGTGCTTAATCTGCGTTTTAACGCGTAAAAAACAGCATAAAAAAACGACGAAATTCTATTATTCGTTTTATTAATATTGCGTCTATTTGAACGATTTCAACGATCTAAAAATGCTTGAAAATGCTTATTTTAGCAAAACAGCACGTTTTGAGTTTTAATCAAAGCGTTTTAACGCGTAAAACAGCATAAAAACGTGACGGTAAATTTTTTATTATTTCTTTTTATTAATATTAAGTGTCTATTTGAACGATTTCAACGATCTAAAATGCTTGGAAAAATGCTTTTATTTTGTTAAAACAGCACGTTTTGAGCTTTAATCTGCGTTTTAACGCGTAAAACAGCATAAAACGACGAATTTTTTATTATTCGTTTTTATTAATATTGCTTCTATTTCTGAACGATTTCAACGATCTAAAATGCTTGAAAATGCTTATTTTAAAGCAAAAACAAGCACGTGATTTTGAGCTTTAATCTGCGTTTTAACGCGTAAACAGCATAAAAACGAATTTAAATTTTATTATTCGTTTTTATTAATATTGCGTCTATTTGAACGATTTCAACGATTCAAAATGCTTGAAAATGCTTATTTTAGCAAAACAGCACGTTTTGAGCTTTATTCTGCGTTTTAACGCAAAAAAAGCATAAAAACGACGAAATTTTTATTATTCCGTTTTTTTTTAATATTGCGTCTATTTGAACGATTTCAACGGGTCTAAAAAAGCTTGAAAAAAGCTTATTTTTGGCAAAAAAAGCACGTTTTGAGCTTTAACTTGGGATTAACGCGAAAAAAAGCAAAAAATGACGAATTTTTTTTATTCGTTTTTTAATTTTTGTTTCTTTAAAAAGATTTCAACGATCTAAATTGCTTTTAAAAAAAGCTTTTTTAGCAAAACAAAAATTTTGAGTTTTCCCCCCCCTTTTAACGTAAAAAAAGCATAAAAACGACGAAATTTTTTTTTATTCGTTTTTTTTTTTTATTGCGTCTATTTGAACGATTTCGACGATCTAAAAAAGTTTTAAAAAAGCTTATTTTAGCAAAAAAAACACGTTTTGAGTTTTAAAATTTCGTTTTTTAACCCCGTAAAAAAAGCATAAAAAAAAAACGAATTTTTTATTCCCCTTTTTATTAATATTGCGTCTATTTTAACGATTTCCCCAAAGGGGTTTTAAAATGCTTGAAAATGCTTATTTTAAAACAAAAAAAGCACGTTTTGAGCTTTATTCTGCGTTTTAACGCGTAAAACAGCATAAAAAAGACGAAATTTTTTTATTCGTTTTTTTTTTTATTGCGTCTATTTTAACGATTTTTAAAGATCTAAAAAAGCTTGAAAATGCTTATTTTAGCAAAACAGCACGTTTTATTTTAATCTGCGTTTTTTTAAAGCGTAAAACAACATAAAACGACGAATTTTTTTTTATTCGTTTTTATTAAATTTTTTGGGCTATTTGAACGATTTCAACGTTCTAAAATGTTTTAAAATGCTTATTTTTGGGAAAACAGCACGTTTTTTAGCTTTATTCGCGTTTTAACGCGTAAAACAGCATAAAAAAAGACGAAATTTTTTTTTATTCCCTTTTTATTAATATTGTTTTTTATTTAAAAGATTTCAAAAGATCTAAAATGCTTTGAAAATGCTTATTTTAGCAAAACAGCACGTTTTGAGCTTTTTAAACCCGGGTTTTTAAAAAGGGGAAAACAGCATAAAAAAAGACGAAATTTTTTTTATTTTTTTTATTAATATTGCGCTTATTTGGGAAAGTGATTTCAACGATCTAAAATGTTTTAAAATGTTTTTTTTAGCAAAACAGATCGTTTTGGGTTTTTAATTTTGCGTTTTAACCCTAAAACAGCATAAAAACGGGGGAATTTTTTTTTATTCCGTTTTTATTAATATTGCCCCTTTTATTTGAACGATTTCCCCAAAGATCTAAAATGTTTTTAAAATGCTTATTTTAAAAAAAACATCTTTTGAGCTTTAATCTGCTTTTTAACCTTGTAAAAAAGCATAAAAACGACGAATTTTTTTTATTTGTTTTTTAAAAATTGATTCTATTTGAACGATTTCAACGGGTTTTAAAATGCTTGAAAATGTTTTTTTTTAAAACAAAAAAGCACGTTTTGAGCTTTAATCTGCGTTTTAACGTGTAAAACAGCATAAAAAAAGACGAATTTTTATTATTCGTTTTTTTAATATTGCGTCTATTTTAACGATTTCAACGATCTAAAAATTTCTTTTAAAATGCTTATTTTGAAAAAAAGCCCCTTTTTAGCTTTATTCTGCGTTTTAACGCGGGGAAAAAAAAACATAAAAAAAGACGAAATTTTTTATTCGTTTTTTTTTTTTTTTGCGTCCATTTGAACGGGTTTCAACGATTTTAAAATGCTTTAAAAGTTTTTTAGCAAAACAGCAAGTTTTATTTTAATCTGCGTTTTTAAAGCGTAAAAAAAGGGAAAAAAACGGGCGAATTTTTTTTTATTCTTTTTTTTTAATTTTTGCGTCTATTTGAACGATTTCCAAAATCTAAAAATGCTTGAAAAATGCTTAAGCAAAAAAAGCACGTTTTTTAGCTTTTAATCTGCGTTTTTAAAGCGTAAAAAAAGCATAAAAACGACGAATTTTTTTTTATCGTTTTTTAAAAATTTTTTCCCTTTTTAAAGGGTTTCAACGATCTAAAATGCTTGAAAATGCTTATTTTAGCAAAACAGCACGTTTTGAGTTTTTCCCCGCGTTTTAACGCGAAAACAGCATAAAAAAAGACGAAAAATTTTTTTATTGTTTTTATTAATATTGCGTCTATTTGAACGATTTCAACGATCTTAAAAAAGGGTTGAAAATGCCCTTTTTTTAGCAAAACAGCACGTTTTGAGCTTTAATCCGCGATTAACGCGTAAAAAAAGCATAAAAAAAGACGAATTTTTATTATTGTTTTTATTAATATTGCTTCTATTTAAAACGATTTCAAACGATCTAAATTGTTTTAAAAAAGCTTATTTTTGGGAAAAAAAACGTTTTGAGCTTTTTTTTCCCCGTTTTTAAAGCGTAAAACAGCATAAAAAAAGACGAAATTTTTTTTATTCGTTTTTTTTTTTATTGGCCCCCTTTTTAACGATTTCGACGATCTTTAAAAAGCCGGGAAAAAGTTTTTTTTAGCAAAAAAGCACGTTTTGAGTTTTTAAACTGCGTTTTAACGGAAAACAAACAAAAACGAAATTTTTATTATTTTGTTTTTTTTAATATTGCGTCTATTTGAACGGGTTTCAACGATCTAAAATGCTTGGTGCTTTTTTTTTTAGCAAAAAAAGCACGTTTTGAGCTTTTATTTTCCCCTTTTAACGCGAAAAAGTTAAAAAAAACGACGAAATTTTTATTATTCCCTTTTTTTTTTTATTGCGTCTATTTTTAAACGATTTCAAATGATCTAAAAATTTTTTGAAAATGGGTTATTTTGAAAAAGAGGGTTTTTAAACTGCGTTTTTAAAGCGTAAAAAAAACATAAAAAAAGACGAATTTTTTTTTATTCGTTTTTTTTTAAATTTTCGTCTTTTTGAACGATTTCCAAACGTTCTAAAAAAGCTTGAAAAAAGCTTTTTTTTAGCAAAAAAGCACGTTTTGAGTTTTATTCTGCGTTTTAACCCCGTAAAAAAAAGCATTTAAAAAGACGAAATTTTTTTTTTATTCGTTTTTATTAATATTGCTTCATTTGAAACGATTTCAACGATCTAAAAAAGCTTGAAAATGCTTATTTTAGCAAAAACAGCACGTTTTGAGCTTTAATCTGCGTTTTAACGCGTAAAACAGCATAAAAACGACGGGAAAATTTTTTTATTGTTTTGTATTTAAAATTGCGTCTATTTGAACGATTTCCCAAAGATCTAAAATGCTTTTTAAAATGCTTATTTTAGCAAAACAGCACGTTTTATTTTTTCCCGCGTTTTAACGCGTAAAACAGCATTAAAAAAGGCGAATTTTTTTTTATTCCCTTTTTTTTAATATTGCTTCTATTTGAACGATTTCCCCAAAGACTTTAAAAAGTTTGAAAAAAATTTTTTTTTAACAAAAACAGCACGTTTTTATTTTAATCTGCGTTTTAACCGTAAAACAGCATAAAAAACGACGAATTTTTTTTTATTCGTTTTATTTATTGATTCTATTTAAAAGATTTCAAAAGATCTAAAAATGCTTGAAAAAAGCTTTTTTTTAGCAAAACAGCACGTTTTGAGCTTTTTAAACTGCGTTTTAACGTGTAAACAGCATAAAAAAGACGAATTTTTTTTATTCGTTTTTATTAATATTGCGGCCCTTTTGGGAAAGATTTCAACGATTTTAAAAAAGCTTGAAAATGCTTTATTTTTGCAAAAAAAGCAAGTTTTTAGCTTTATTCTGCGTTTTAACGCGTAAAACAGCAAAAAAAAACGACGAAATTTTTTTTAAATTTGTTTTTTTTTTATTGCGTCTATTTGAACGATTTCCGACGATCTAAAATGCTTTGAAAATGCTTTTTTTTTTGGGAAAACAGCAAGTTTTGAGTTTTTAAACTGCGTTTTAACGCGTAAAACAGCATAAAAACGACGAATTTTTTATTATTCCGTTTTTATTAATATTGCGTCTATTTGAACGATTTCAAAAGGGGTCTAAAAATTTCTTGAAAAAAAGCTTATTTTTAAAACAAAACAGCACGTTTTGAGCTTTTAAAACTGCGTTTTAACGCGTAAAAAAAGATAAAAACGACGAATTTTTTTTTATTGTTTTTATTAATATTGCTTCTATTTGTACGATTTCAACATCTAAAAAAGCTTGAAAATGCTTTATTTTGTGCGCAAAACAGCACGTTTTTTAGTTTTTTTCTGCGTTTTAACGGGGGTAAAAAAAGCATAAAAAAAGACGAAATTTTTTTTTTATTCGTTTTTTTAATTTTTATTGCGTCTATTTGGAAAAGATTTAACGGGGTCTAAAAAAGCTTGAAAATGCTTTTTTTAGCAAAACAGCACGTTTTGAGTTTTAATCTGCGTTTTAACGCGTAAAACAGCATAAAAATGACGAATTCCTTTTTTTTATTATTCTTTTTATTAATATTGCTTCTATTTAAAACGATTTCAACGTGATCTAAAATGTGTTTTGAAAAATGCTTATTTTGAAGCAAAACAGCACGTTTTGAGCTTTAATCTGCGTTTTAACGCGTAAAACAGCATAAAAACGACGAAATTTCGGCAATTCGTTTTTACTTTATTGCCTATTTGAACGATTTCCAACCATCTAAAAAGCTTTTGAAAATGTTTATTTTAGCAAAACAGCACGTTTTGAGTTTAATCTGCGTTTTAACGCGTAAAACAGCATAAAAACGGCGAATTTTTTATTATTGCCCGTTTTTATTAATATTGCTTCTATTTAAAACGATTTCAACGATTTAAAATGCTTGAAAATGCTTATTTTAGCAAAACAGCACGTGATTTGAGTTTCTTTAATCTGCGTTTTAACGCGTACAGCATAAAAGCGACGAAATTTTTATTATTCGTTTTTATTAATATTGCGTCTATTTGAACGTGATTTCAACGATCTAAAATGCTTGAAAATGCTTATTTTAGTAAAACAGCACGTTTTGAGTTTAATCTGCGTTTTAACGCGTAAAATGGCATAAAATGACGAATTTTATTATTCGTTTTTATTACTATTGCTTCTATTTGAACGATTTCAACGATCTAAAATGCTTGAAAATTTTTTTAAAAAAACAAGGTTTTATTTTTTTTTTAAAAAAAAGGGAAAAATTTTTTTTTTTTTTTTTTTTCCCAAACAAAAAAAATTTTTTTTTTTTTTAAAAAAAAGGGGTTTTTTTTTTTTAACGCGTAAAAAATAAAAGGCGTTTTTTTTTTTTTTTTTTTATTTTTTTTTAAAGTTTAAAACTTGGAAAAAAGCTTATTTTAAAGCAAAACAGCACGTTTTGGGTTTTTAAACCGGGTTTTAAAAAAACAGCATAAAAAAGAATTTTTTTTTTTTTTTTTTTTTATTTAAAATTGCTTTTATTTGAACGATTTCAACGATCTAAAATGCTTGAAAAAATTTTTTTAAAAACAGCACGTTTTGAGTTTAATCTGCGTTTTAACGCGTAAAAAAAGCATAAAAAAAAATTTTATTATTCGTTTTTTAATTTTTCTATTTAACGATTTCAACGATCTAAAATGCTTGAAAATTTATTTTACAAAACAGCACGTTTTTAGTTTAAACCGCGTTTTAACGCGAAAACAGCATAAAAACAAATTTTTTTTTTTTTTTTTTTTTTTTTTAAAAAAAAATTAAAATTTTTTTTTTTAAAAACAGCACGTTTTGAGTTTTTAAACTGCGTTTTAACGCGTAAAAAACAAAAAGACGAATTTTTATTATTCGTTTTATTAATATTGTTCTATTTAAATTTCAACGATCTAAAATGCTTGAAAAGCAAAAACACCTTTTGGTTTTTTTTGCGTTTTTTTCCTAAAAACAAAAAAAAAATTTTTTTATTTTTTTTAAATTCCTTTTAAGTTTAACATTAAAAAAACTTGAAAAATCTTTTTTAAAAAAAACATTTTTTTTTTTCCCTTTTTAAAAAGCTAAAAGAAATTTTTAATTTTTTTTAAAGTTTTATTTAACACAACGTTTAAAATTTATGCTTTATTTTTTTCAAAAAAAAATTTTTTTTTTTCCTTTTTAATAAAAGCATGGGGAAATTTTTTAAACGTTTTTATTTAAAATTTTTTTTAAAAACGACAAAAGTTTAAAATTTCTTTTTTTTAAAAAAACCCCTTTTTTTTTTCGTTTTAAGGGAAAAAACTTTTGACGAAAATTTTTTTTTTTTTTTTATTAAAAATTTTTTTTTGAAATTTTCGTTAAAAACTTTTAAAATGCTTTATTTTTTTAAACAAAAACGATTTTTTTAAAATTTTTTTTAAGCTAAAAAAATAAAAAAGACAATTTTTAATTTTTTTAAAAAGCTTTTTTTTAAAAGTTTAACGCTAAAAAAATTTTTTTTAAAAAAACAGATTTTTTTTTTTAATTGCGTTTTAACGGTAAAAAAGATAAAAAAAAAAGAAATTTTTAAGTTTTTATTTATTCGCTTTTAACGTTTAACACTAAAAGCGAAAAATTTTTTTTTAAAAAAGCCTTTTGAGTTTTTTTTCGGTTTTAAGCTAAAAAGCATAAAAACGACGTTTTTTTTTTTTTAATTTGGTTTTT